>NW_015768755.1:0-724 GCF_001515625.1 Sinocyclocheilus rhinocerous
AGACCATCTCTTCTCCAAGCAGGCTCTTGGCATTGCTGCTGTCTCCCCACTTGAGTTTGAGGCTCTGGGGTCCAGCGGCAGTGCACTCTAGCCGGGGCGGGACAGGGGGCAGCGGCCTGGTGCGGGCCAGCAGGGGAGGGCAGAGGGGACCGGCACCAATCTCATTCACTGCCTGAATCTGCAGACTGACACAGCACAGAGAGTCTCATTTAAACCTTGTACATCAGGTGATCCTTAGGGCTGGGTGATTTGATCTGTATATGGTGCAGAGCTAGAAATGTGTAAACCGCTAGAGATACAGCATTTATGTTTGTGCTGCTATCAGTGAGCAGGACCGCCTTACATTATGTAAGTATTTAACTTACTGGATTATAAAAACAGGCATTATCACATAGATATTTTTGCTGAATTTCCTCTAAAAATATCATGATACTGTATACAGTAATTTTATATCACATTAATGGTAAATAAGATTTTGGTCACTCCTACATGATATATAGAAAGAAAAACCTGACACCAAAAACCTTTGACTACCATCAGACAGCGAGTAATAACACAGAGCAGTATGATTGATGGGCTCAGTATGAAATTCTTCCTTATTCCTCAAAAGAAATATTTCAGTTTGGGTACTATAAAATTACATATTATGTTTTTTTCAAGCTTTAAGGATCAGTACGACAGACTTTACCTGACCTTTACCACAAGACCTCCTGATTGAGACAAA
>NW_015768756.1:0-724 GCF_001515625.1 Sinocyclocheilus rhinocerous
ATATATATAGTTTTTTTTATATATATATATATATTAAACTATTTTTTAATTCAGCATTAAAAAGTATCAATGGAAAATAGTTTTTATTAAATAAAAATATAATATTTCACCCAATATTTGTGTATGCTTTTATCATTTCAATAACAATGATAATAATCATCATCATATTAAAATAGATTATTTATTATTGTTGTTGTTATTATTATTATTATTATTGAAATGATAAAAAACATATACAGATATTGGGTATTAAGAAGAAGAAGAATCACCATCGTAAACAACAACAATAAGACGAAGAAATTATAGGTATTGGAATATTATTTGTTAGCCTAGCAACCACTTAAAAAATAAAATGCATACGTGCATAATTTCTGTTAGATTTTAATGCTGATTTGACATTGAAAAGAGATCTTGACTGTCGCTCATGCTCCTGTATCACTGTAAAATAGCAGCCTGAGGGTGTTTCTAAGATGGTCACCAAATCCACTGAATTGCCTTAAAGGGACTTTGCTCTGCTGGAGTCAACTATTTGACACTAATGGATTCAGCTGTTAGCAGCAGTGTAGCTTGCGTGCGTGATGTGCACAGCGCTATTTGTCTGAGCCTTTCAGATCAGTCACTTATGAAACGCTGTTTTTGTTAGGATGCTGTTTTAGTATTCAGAGAAGCAGCTCACTAGGGTTTGGAGCAGAGCCACAGTCATGGGATACATACATGTATATGC
>NW_015768757.1:0-723 GCF_001515625.1 Sinocyclocheilus rhinocerous
GAAAACAGTAATTTTAAATTGTAATAATATTTCACAATATTACTGCTTTTACTGCATTTTTAATCAAATAAATGCAGCCTTGCTGAGCATAAGAAATATTTCAAGAACATAAAAAAATCGTACCCACCCCAAACTTTTGAATGGTAGTGTATATCAAAAATCTCTTCTGAAGATGCCACTATTCTGCTAAGCCCAACAAAATCGGACATCTTAAAATAACTGAGAACTCAGTTGTGATGTTTTAAAGTCTTGCTTGGACTAAACCTTCATGTGCCACTATCTGTGCAACCGCCAAGACAAAAATAGGTGAATCTTATTTATGCTTCTCTTAGCAACGAACCAGAGTGAAGCAGTGTTTGTATAAACCTATAGCACTAAAATGTGCTGGCACACTGTCATTGAACTTATGCATTCTCCTGGGTGCGCTAGCAGCGTGTGTTTACAAGCAGAGGGCATGTGAAACACTGATGTGCCATGTAACCAGAGTTGACAGTGGTTGGGTGCTGCTGTAGTTTTAAGACTAAAATATAATGACCGCGGTTGCTGTGCGCTCTTTGTCTGGGTAACAATGTCACAAAAACAGCTCTCTATTAATAGACAGCAAGACCAATCCTTTAGCATCTCGCATTCCTAACGGTGGGGCCCTGGAGGAACTCATCTCTGTTTTAAAGATCAAAAATATGCTCAGAAATATGCTGGCACATACCCTGCTGTGAATGCCTA
>NW_015768758.1:0-724 GCF_001515625.1 Sinocyclocheilus rhinocerous
CATAAAGGAATAGTTTTAAGGTCACACATTCTCATATTTGCGCTGTAAGGTTTTTAATGAATCTGAGTGTCTCCCGGACACTGGACTAAAAACACTGGAGTGTTTATATAATGCTCTTCTATAATAACATATCTCATCTGTCAGTCATTTTTATAAACATACCATACGTTATGCAGAGGTCCTCGCACAAAAGCAGGAGTGACTGTCCTTCCTTCCTTGTTGAGTAACCAAGAGCCGCTCTTCAGAGACTGAAGGTCAAAGGTCAGATAGACTGTATACTAAATTATTTTATTCATTTGTTAACTGTTTGTAGTATTTTAAATTTATTTTTCATTTAAATGCTGCCTGGACAATGTCTGATATCTTTCATACATATTTTTTGTACTTTGTGTTTTACGTTATACTTGATTAATAAACCACAAAATTTTTGTTAACAAAATAACGAAATTTTTAAAAATATTTGTAAGTTTTATGATTAAATGTAATACTTAAGATCAGGAGTTCCTAAGTGGAAGTATGAGCAATAGTAATGCTTTGCATGCACAACTAATTAGACAATTTAAATTATATTGTTTTCTGATGACCGCTGAAAAATTTACAGCGGAACTCTCTGTGAGTAGCAAGAAGGAAGAAAGTGTTGGGTATTGAAAGTGAAAGAGATGAATTTGTGTGAGTGTGAGTGTGTGTGTGTGTGTGTCTCTCTCTCTCTGTGTGTGTGTGTGTG
>NW_015768759.1:0-724 GCF_001515625.1 Sinocyclocheilus rhinocerous
CAATTTTATATTTTATGATTTAATTACTAACTTTTCTTTAATTGTTGTTTGCAAACTAAAGTTTGGGAAACCCTGAGCTATGGCAATGTCATTTCAAAATGTCATTGGTTATTGCAAGAACAACAACAATGCTAACATAAATGGTAGGAGTTGTTTCCAGAGTTCCAACAATAGAAGAACAGAACATTAAGCTTGCTCTATTGCACTAAACACAGGGTGCAGATTTAGGAGATGCCCTTAGCGAATTCTCAGGTAAGCAATCTCTCTGTGACCAGCTTAATCCTGAGCTTTCACATTCAGGCAAAAGTGGCAGACCCCGAGAGAGCCAGGACATAGGTCTTTTTACTCATTTCAAAGAGCCGTGAACTCAACAAAGGTCTTCCATGTTGAAATCAAAGCGGCAGCTTGGTGAAGAAAAAAACCCAGATTTTTCTCTAAAGAACAAAGAACAGTTTATTCAAATCCAAAAAGGGAACATATGCACAGTGTGGGTGGAAAAAGGAAAGAATAGTCAAAAATCTATAGACTAATAAACAAACAAAGTGTTTAAACGCCAGAGACCATGCAGCTCACAGCTTCCAGAAAATCAGAAAATATCAGAAAAATATAGAAAACAACTGTTTCTTAGGAACAAGACTACAGGGGGGCTCTGCCAGCAACTTCACTATTAAATACCTTGTGCTAACTTTAAAGGGGTCATAGGATGCTACATGCACTTTTACAA
>NW_015768760.1:0-723 GCF_001515625.1 Sinocyclocheilus rhinocerous
AATTCATTCCTGTGGGGTCCTGTCTATATCATTTCTTTGAATATGTTACAAAAGTGGTCCTTTGATGGCTTTCAGATAGGGTTTTAAACCATGCTAACTGTCTAAAAGCTAAAGTCTCTTGAGTCTCTTATCCTCTTGGTTAACTTGTTGATGGACAACTAGTTGACAACCCTGACCCATGCATAGAGGCAATGGCCCAAGCACACCCGTGGCATTGGCCCAACAAAAACAAGCCACAGCTTCATCAGCAAATACCTTCATGTGCTTCCATGAGAGAGTGCCGTGAGAGGGAAAGCATGTGTGTGTTCTCTTTCTCTGTAGGACTCTCTTCCCTTCATGAATAAAGAAGTAGTGTTTTGCACACTCAGCCAACATGCAATTCGCACTGCAGCACAACCAGGGCAAGGCCAGTGAACACATTAGAGAGAGCGGTGGGCTGATGGGATCTACCACTGGGACATGGACAAAGGAGAGTCTTAACAGTTTAGCTCAGATCAGACACACACAATCTCCAGACATTATAAGACGGCACACTTACGGACCACACGCAGTCCAGTAACTGATGCATACTGCACACAAAATTGCAAGAGCTGCCTGAATTACTACAAATAATCTGGAAACTAATTCTCGTTTAGCAGGGCTTCTGAGAAAAAAAAAAACTTCCAAAATATGCCAGGTTACATCTTTAAAGGGTTAGTTCACCCAAAAATGAAAATTCTGTCA
>NW_015768761.1:0-723 GCF_001515625.1 Sinocyclocheilus rhinocerous
AGAATGATTTCTGAAGGATCATGTGACACTGAATACTGGAGTAATCAAAATAAATTATATAATTATAAATTATAAATTATATTTTATAATATATTAAAATAGTAAGTTTTAATTGTAATAAATAATATATTTATAAAGGATGACAGGCTTCTGCTTCTTCAAAACCGCAGTATATAGGAAACAATGTAAAACATGCAGTGTTTGAGAGTCTTGTTGTGCTTTATGAAGTAATGGAATGGCTGATGAGTGGGTTAGTTTGTGAACAGCGGCACTATGCGCTTTAGAGAGTTAAAATGCAGCTGGGAGATGAAGTGTCTAATCTAACATTAAGCTGGTAAGTGTTATAAGTGGTTATCAGTCCCAACACTTATCATGAGCCAAGCACTTTACTGTTCTCTAAAGAAAGTGGGGGAAAAAATGAGAGTGACATGTCGAAATGGCATAAAATGACTTCACAATGCTTCTCAGCCATCAAGCAATTCGTTAAATGGAGATTTAAAATGTATCTGACACATTCATTAAGAGTTGTATACAGATTTAGGCTTCGTAGATGATGCGAACGACGGTACCGATGGGAAACCCAGTGCTTCCTTTTCCGCTTTCTCTCTGTAGGATTCGAATTATGACATCGCCTCAGGAGCATTCGCTCAGACACGCGAGAGCGAGCAAGAGCCAGCGTTCATAGAAACAGCATAATCTGGAGTTAAATCTTTTTACTTGAAG
>NW_015768762.1:0-724 GCF_001515625.1 Sinocyclocheilus rhinocerous
TAATGAATCTTATTGATGTGTGTCCCACGGCGCCGGCTGAAGGCCACCCTCGTGTAGTGGGTCTGCTCTTACAGATGCCAGGGGCCAAGCACCTGGGAGGGGATTAATTAGCAGACAGCTGCCCAGCTCACTCTGGGGAAGGCCGTAACATCCACCTCCTTCAGAACCTGGCCTTCATGGATCCACACCTAAACAACATACCAGAATATTGCAGTGCTCTCTCATTTAGGGCAAATACACTCATAATCTCACATGAGTCACTCGGTTCTTAAATGATGTGGGTTTTATAACAGGTTTTCTTTTATTGTTTTCTTCTGATTTCTGCTTCTGATCATCAGTGCTGCATGGGCTGTTAAAATAGCATGTCATTTGTTGAAATCGCTAAAACTTATAACACATACGTTTTTCATCTAACAGGCACAAAGTGATTAAAATGAATTGCTTAAAATGAAATTAATTTGCTTTTTAGAATATGAGTTTTATATACAGTCAGGTCCAAAAGCCTGAGACCTCATTGATTCAAAATCAAATTTAATCAAAGAAACAAATGGATTATTATATTATATTATATTATATTATATTATATTTTATATAAATATAGTTAATTTTTGTTTATATTTTTCATCTTTAGTAATTTTGTTATGTGCTTTTCATAGCAAGTTTTTTTTATATTTCTTATATTTCTGTATTTTATATTTCTATTTAGCTTTATGTATTTATTTTT
>NW_015768763.1:0-719 GCF_001515625.1 Sinocyclocheilus rhinocerous
AAAGGAAAAATTGAAATCGCATCATATGACCCCTTTAAGTGACAAATGTCCTAAATGGTCTATTCAGACTTCAGCCATACGTCACTCCAGAAATATACTCAATACTGAATTACGTATTAAAGGGTCACCTTGATGTGGTCTGAGGCTCCTGTGGTCTTGGACAATGTTACATTTTCCAGGGCTGGAAAAAGCTTTAGGCTATTGTTCAAAATGTGGGGTCGGTCAGATTTTTTTTATGTTTAAGAAAAAGGTCTCTTATGCTCATCAAGGGTGCATTTATTTGATCAGAAATACTGTAAAAACATAAATATTGTGAGATATTACAATTTTAAATAACTGTAAAAACAGAAATATTGTGAGATAATATTACAATTTTAAATAACTGTTTTCTATTTTAATTTATTTGAAAATGTAGTTTATTCCTGAGATGGTAAAGCTGAATTTTCAGCATCATTACTTCAGTCTTCAGAAATCATTCTAATATTCTGATTTACTGCTCAAGAAACTTTTCTTATTATTATCAGTATTGAAAACATTTGTGCTGTGTAATATTTTTGCCTTTGATCAATAGAGAGTTCACAAGAACATTTATTTGAAATATAAGCATTTTATAACAATATACACTAGCGGTCAAAATTTGGGATCAGAACGATTTTTAATGTTTTTTTACAAGAGTTTCTTATGCTCAACAAGGATGCATTTATTTGATCAAATATACA
>NW_015768764.1:0-721 GCF_001515625.1 Sinocyclocheilus rhinocerous
ACACACACACACACACACACACACACAAACACACACACACATTCATACTCTCTCTCACACACACACAAACATACACACACATACTCTCTCACACACACACACAGGAGCGCGCATGCTCTGAGTGACATTTTTTATCAACCCGTTCACATTTTTGTATTCACTATGGTGTATATCAAACCACCAAAGACTTTATACATTTTGTGTCAAAAGTACTATTATGCTTAAAGTTCTTTTTCTTATATTATACAATACTAACTTGTTATAAGCCCTGTAATTAAAGCTTGAAATTATACGGTAATAGTCAGAAAATCATGGATCTTTTTTTAACCTTTAGATAACATTTAAAAGACAAAAAAGAAAAACAATCATGTGTTTTTTGTTTTGTCATTGATACACCAGGCTTTTATTGCCCATATAATGATATAATGAGAATATGGAGGGGGAAAAAGCAGCTCATTTTTATTCAGAAGCCCAAACTGAGCGAAAATAGCAACTTGGTGCACTTTATTATTCATATGGCCAAAATATAAATTAATGTGATTTTTATAACAGTATGCAATTCAGTACACCTACAATAATTGCAAGATGAACAAATAAATGTTCCCCAGAACACTGTTGTATCATTATTTGATACATTTTAACACGATTTTTCTCTTTAGTCAACATTTGAAGTGGCTCAAAAAAGTTAATCAAAGTTGTCCTAAGACAAGAACACATTTTG
>NW_015768765.1:0-724 GCF_001515625.1 Sinocyclocheilus rhinocerous
CTTAGAAAAAAACATTACTGGTGTGCATCTTGAGACAAAACAAAGCAATGATATATTTTAAGATCAGTCAATGCAAGTTTCTTTCATTTGAAACAGCTCAGACTTAGATTTTAGTCTAGGACTGTAGGCTTAAGCCTTGTCTGTGAAACCGGGGGAAAATGTGTAAGAATCATAAACTTTTGTTGGTCACTGAGCTTATCTTCTGCAAAAAGCCAAAGGGAAAAAAAACTCATCCAACACCCAAGTTGGCATACAAAAAAAAAATAAAAATACATTGTCACTGCAGCGCTCTATCTGTTTGGCTGTCGTTTATTACTGCTTTCTCACTAGTGTGCACACTTTAAGGCTAGTTGGCCAGATTTGAAACTGCAAGTGTACTACAAGAGCACATATCAAAGGCGAGCAGCTCGAGTCTTGTAGTGTCGGTTAGCTTCAGACAAACATCTGGGGACAGCCGTCTTCCACTAACTATAGCTGAATAAACACACAAAGCCTTATCATTAGCATCTGAGGTGTAGCCTAGCGAGAACAACGCAAATAAGCACCTTTTTGCTTTAAAGTCAAAGAGCCTGAGAAAAAGTCATTAAATACGAGCAAGGGAGAGTGTGAAAGAAACGAGAGAGCAGGAATTCTGCAGCGGCGCTTGATCAGTGAGTCTCACTGTTTTTGCCTTATATGGTCACAGACGACTGGAGAGAGAGAGAGAGAGAGAGAGAGAGAGAGG
>NW_015768766.1:0-722 GCF_001515625.1 Sinocyclocheilus rhinocerous
AAAACATTATTATTATTATTATTATTATTATTATTATATTTTTTTAATATTTACATATATGTAATATGATTTTAAAAGTTTAAATGTTAAAATATTCAATTGTTTTAAAAGTCTTATATTATTATACAGTATTAAAAAATTTGATTTTTTTTAAGCATTTTATTTATAAACTTCTTTACATATTTCTATATTTTCTCATTTAGAAAAAAAATTTAAGTTTATAACACTATACTGTTTTATTTAACTTGTTTTGTTTACTTTTTTCCCACTGTTTTATTACCTTAGCATTAAATTACAAGAAAACACTGACGTGTGAGTGTTTCTAATACAATGGCTGAGAGACTGATGACAAATTTGAAATATATTTTTCCTCTTTTGGCATATCATGGAAGCTCTATAGTGGATTTTCTTTTCTTTTGCTATTGGAGCAAATTTGAACGCAAAAATAATATGTGTTGTAGTTTCCATTCACCGCTTTAGAAGTTTACCCAACTATGACTGCTGCTTCTGAGAACCCCGAAAATGTGAAAGGGGTCCATAAATACATATATATAAAATATAACATAATTTGGAAACGTAATTTGGATCCTGGAAGAAGAAAAAAAAATATTGTGATCTACTGACCACCCTCTGGTCTCCGGCACCGGTAATTAACTACTAAGATAAAAAAAAAATACACTATGAATCATTACCTCCCTCTACTCTGGAAACAATAATAGATT
>NW_015768767.1:0-721 GCF_001515625.1 Sinocyclocheilus rhinocerous
TTTGTCGGGTCTACTTGTTGGATTGTGTGTTATTCTCCTGTTATTCCGTGGCTTAAAACTGTTGTTGTATTCCACGTCTCCTCGTTTCTCGCTCCGTGCTCCTTGCCATCACAGATCGTGACACTTATAGAGTATCACCCCTGTGACAGCTGTGTACCTTTTTATATTAATATACATATATATTGAGTGTATACACGTTATATTCATTATAAAGTCTCTTTAATATGAAGGCTCTGAAATATTTATTGCAGATTTGACTTGTGTGCCAAAATAATGTAATGCTTTTAAATTGGCTTTATTTGGAAGCTTAGGGTTAGCAAATATTACTATTTGTAATTAACTGTGATTGATTTGATGTATTCATCAGGATATTATTTTATTAATTCAGCTGCATTAATTACAGTTTTAATCAGTTGGCAGCATTAGCATGGCCTGTACATTTTCTCTATTCCGCTGCCTTTGGCAGAAAGGTTAAATTTGGACGCTGTTTGCAACTAAATAAAGGTGGATTTTTTTTTAGATGGATGTCCTTGTGAGTTCTTTTTATCCTGTCTTCCTCTCTTTTTCTCATCCCTCTCTCTGTAGGGTGTAGAGTTGCTGGGAACGGTCTGATTAAATATTAAGGTGTGCTGGGTGCTGACCCCGGTCCTCTTGCCCTGTAACAACCTTCTCCCAAATCACACTTTCTCTCTTACACACACACACACACACACACACACAC
>NW_015768768.1:0-724 GCF_001515625.1 Sinocyclocheilus rhinocerous
TTACTCCCCTGCCATGCAAAACAGAGAAGTTTCAAAACAACCCCCAGGAAACGTGTGGGGATGGTGGCGAAAAGACAAACGGGTGAAGGGGTTTAAAAGTATCTATATACTGGTTATTTTTGAAGAGCAGAAACCGATGTCTTCTGCAGACGTGGTAGGTATCACCAAAAGTGTCGTCCCTGCATTAATCCTTCGGTGGATGGGTCTCCTTTACTGTACGTTTGCCCTCAGAGTAGCATGTCACTGCCTGAAGCAGGCAGGTTATGCTAGCATACGCACACATACAGACGCACACGCACGCACTCCCACATCCACCCACAATTGCTCCTCAACACTGACATACACAACTCCTGCTAGTGGAACCAAACAAGTGAACGTCCCCTTGTGCTCCTCATGGTTTCGTTGAAGTCAGTCTTGGGTATTATAGTGAACATTCTTCATGTTCTAACACTGCTGTAAGCAGACTCAGACAGAACCAGCATTAACAGGTTTGAGCGGTATAGTCCGTCTTTCTCTGAATGCCTGAAAGACAATGAAAAGAGAAGTAGAAAACCAGTTAAAATCAATAAATCGATCATGCACCTTCCTTATATACCAGTCATTATATAAAGACAGATTTCATTTATGTACATCTCTCACTAAATGTTACATTTTAATGACAATGCATTTTTATGTATTTTTAAATGCCACATCAGCATTAAAAGCTTTAATAATCATGGCAAAA
>NW_015768769.1:0-724 GCF_001515625.1 Sinocyclocheilus rhinocerous
AAAGCTACTTGTTTTCAATCTTTTTTATTAACAGAAACTGAGTGTCAAAATAAAAAAATAATTATTTTTGTGATTCCAGAAGTTAAAAGAACTGAATGTTCTTTAATAAAACGATAGTTCATAATGATAATAGTTAAATTTTACAATGGAATAGGGTTTTTTACATTTTTTAATAAAATAAAACAAATAGGTTTACATCTTGATTTTAAGCATTTTAATTAATTTTGATTCTTTTATAACTTAATTTATATAATATAAATTAAGTCATCCTGTAGCCCCTCTTGTTAATAACCACTTTCCTAACGGAAAACCTAAGCGAAAATAATAGTGATGCTTGCCTTCTAATAATATTGCACCACTAATAATATTTAAATCCTTATGCATGTATGATCTAAGATTGTTAAAATCGCAAAAACGTTACATAATCTCTCTCCAGGCCTGTTCATCACTAACTATAATAGATGGTTATGCCATGTGAAGGAACAGGTCTCTAGTATTTTATTTTCATTCATTTTTTCACGATTAGGTTGATTCCAAGGTCACCACTGTTATAAAGTTTCTGGTCAGATGCGTTCAAAGGTGCATGACCCTCCCTGGAGCCTGAAGCGGTTGGTGTTTGCAGCATAGTGCCCTCCAAAGTGAAAAGGAAGAAGCAAAGTAATCAAAATAACTAAACCCCTCTGCATGAATTTATTGGCCCGAGGTAAGCGCTCTCAGCCTCTGC
>NW_015768770.1:0-724 GCF_001515625.1 Sinocyclocheilus rhinocerous
CTCTTCAGTTTCACAGCCTATATGTGGCCGCAGTAAAATGGGTTTTACCAGCTCCAATTTAAGCATGACCAAATTGGAACCCCTGCCAACATCAAAGGTTTTCAGGGCAAAGACTTAACCAAGAGCCCTATTTAATTTATAGAAAAACTGTTTCTCCTGAGTAGGAAAGCTCTGAGGGACTACACTGCACCACGAAAGTGAGAGCAGAATGGTCCTTATGCTCTTTTATCATATTGTCACTCATTTCCCTAGCCCTGAAATTGACAAAACATGGGGAGGGGTCAGGATATTGTCATTATGTAATATTATACTCGGGCAGATGACAGTGAAATGTAGAGGATATTGGTCCAGTGAGGCCCATTTTTGCATTGTGATTCATGTAGTGCTATTTTCATATACATAGTTCATTGTGATGTAACTGCTAACATGCAAATTTTTGTCTTCTACTCGACAGGTTTTTATTTTGGCCATGATGACAGTGGAACTTTTTGGCATCATGGGCCTAATTGGTATCAAACTGAGCGCCATTCCTGTCGTCATCCTTATAGCCTCCGTTGGTATTGGAGTGGAGTTTACTGTGCACATTGCACTGGTAAGGCCATCTTGCACAGTAATTCATCAGTATTTGTATTTCTGCCAATAAAATCAAATAGACCAGTTTCATTCTCTCTTATTTTCTACATTGTAGGGTTTCCTGACTGCCATTGGGGACAGGAACACTCGT
>NW_015768771.1:0-724 GCF_001515625.1 Sinocyclocheilus rhinocerous
TAGCTGATTTCTCACAGAGGGACGTGCTGCTTGCTTTGCAGATGATTTTGACATTATCCTTTAATTCACTTTCATAACGGCAGGTGATTTTCAGATGCTCTCCAGTCACACCAGACACTCGGGACACTAAATCAGAGCATAAATGAGAGATTTAAGTATCTCAGAGTCTCATTATTGCACATCAGTACTGTCCTCCATCCTCAGTGTCAGCTGTTTTATTATATACTGTTAGTGTTGTACTAGTGTAATTCATATGTGTTTGCTCTGTTCAGCACTGGCTGCTCTGCTTACAAACAGTGATCATGTAATAAATATCAAACACTGTTACAAGGCTACTTGTCTTTCACTAAAGACTACCTGTACTTTTTAATTGCTAAATGCCGACAGATAAAGTGACTCTCTTACATGTAACTGGATTTAACCCTGACATTTCTTTATAGGCTACATGTTGCAGGAAGTGATGCGGGTCAGTATTTTTGTTGTGTGTAGTGTGAACACTTGCTCTTCACCATCTGCAGAGGACACTGTGGTTTCTGTTATCTCGCCTCTCTACATCTTTCAGCACATGATACAGTACTTTCACACACGCAAACAGACCTATCTTATATTTATTTTGAGTATATATTATTTGTATTATGTTTTACACCATATACAGTATATGAGCACACATACAGTATACTCTGACTTACCATGTTTAATTTCCAGGTAAATCTCTCTCTTATAA
>NW_015768772.1:0-724 GCF_001515625.1 Sinocyclocheilus rhinocerous
TTTTTTTTCAAAAAATTAACACGATTTTTAAAAATCACTTTCACATTTAAAATAATAAGTGGTATAGGTAAAATTGTAACAAAAAGTATCTGTATCAGATCACATTAAAAAAAAAGTGGTATTGCCCTTCCCTAATGTGAATCAAATCAGAGACATGAGGGTGCAAGCTTATGCAGAGTTTAAAAGTAAAACGTAGGATTCACAGGAAGTCTGTGCAAATGACAAAGAACAGAAGAGGTGTGTTCAGTGGAAGACAATCAAGTAATTATGTGGGCAGCTGAATTTTAGACCAACTAAAGTTTATGGAGAAGCTTGAGACATAAACCAAATAGGACATAGTTACAATACTACTAACAGAGTTACAATACTAGTTAAAATACTACAATGCTACACTACTATTAATAATAATAACAACAACAACAACAACACATTTTCTCATGTAAAAATGGGGCTTTATAAAATATGTAAACAAATAAACATTTATTTGTTTACATGATGTGGGTAAATGACCAACTAGAGCTGCACGATTCTGGATGAATTGAGAATCACAATGTTTTTTTTATGACAAAAGTCAAAGGTTGAGCAATGGTTTAATAATCAAAAGTTCTATAGTCTGGCACAGGGGTGTCCACACTTGGTCCTGGAGGGCCGGTGTCCTTCAGAGTTTTGCTCCAACTTTCCTCAACACACCTGCCGGGAAGTTTCTAGTATGCCTAGTAAGACC
>NW_015768773.1:0-720 GCF_001515625.1 Sinocyclocheilus rhinocerous
AACTAAATGTACTACATCTATTGAACTATTAAAACTACACTAAATCGTTTCCATCAACTGAATTGAATTTAATTTAATTGAGATAGATAGATAGATAGATAGATAGATAGATAGATTTGGATTGTTGCTTTGGCAACTAACTGAAATAAAATAAGTTTAATTTTAAGTACTAAAAATACAAAAGCTTAAACTGAAACAAAATAAAGTTGAACATAAATGTATTTTTAAAAATAATGAAAATGACAAAGACAACACAACAAAATGACTCAAATGTAAACTATAATTAATATGAACACTGTAAATATAAATGTAAAAGCTAAAATATTATTAAATACAATAAAAGTAATAAAATAGTACTTAAAACACACACATACACACACACACAAACCAAAAGATCGTTCATAAATAATGATGAAAAAAAATCTGTCTGATACTGAAAACCTAATAATTATTTTTATTTTACTGGAAGTAAATAAACAAACAAGCAAACTACGTAATAACTTTAAAAATGTCTAAATTAATAAAAAATAGTACATCAAGATCAATCATGTTACAAGCTAATTTGGGCATCACAACATTATAAAAAATGCATATTCATGATAAAAAAAATTACATTTATCTTTTTAGTATAAATGAAAAAAATGGGGAAAAGGAGCAAACATGAATAAACACTCATATTGACTGATATAATATACATTTAAAACAAATAAAACATTTTAA
>NW_015768774.1:0-724 GCF_001515625.1 Sinocyclocheilus rhinocerous
ATTTAATCGCTGATGACGACACATTAGTATCCATATACTTCTGTACATATATACATATTATGGTACGTGCACCTGTGGAACAGTCCTTAAGACACTGACAATTTATAGATGGTGGGCAATTAAGTTCACAGTTACAATAACTTATGACACTAAGTTAACTTTCGCTAACTTCTCTTGTTGACTTGGATGTATGTCATTGCTTAGGTTGCACGAGTGCCCATTACTGGTGGAACAGTGCAAAGGGTTGAATTGGAATGTCCTAAGCCATGGATCACTTAGACTCCGCAATGGAGCTATTTATTATTTATTTTTTTATTTCTTATGAATTTGTTTGATGCTCCATTTTATATGCCTATAGCAGGGTTATCGGGGGTCTGTGCCCTGAGGTCAAACCCTGATCAAATGCACTTACCTGTGAATTTCTAATGATCCTAAAGACCTTGATTAGCTTGTTTGATCAGGGTTAGAGCTAACTCTGCAGGGCATTGGGCCTCCAGAGCAAGATTTTAGGAACCATGGCCAGTAGATATGATTGGGCTGATGGAAAAAAAAAATAGAAAATTACACAAGCACAGGGCCGGACTGGGACATAACTTCAGGCTGGGAAATCTCACACTCATCCAGGCCATCCTATACACCAGGGGTGTCCAAACTAGGTCCTGAAGGGCCAATGTCCTATAGAGTTTAGCTCCAACTTGCCTCAACACACTTGCCTGGAAGTTTC
>NW_015768775.1:0-725 GCF_001515625.1 Sinocyclocheilus rhinocerous
GATACTAAACCACGATGCACTGCTGTAATACTTAAATGTATTACCCGAAACTTGTGTAAAATGCACTTCACTATGAATGTACACATGGACACTGTTCTTGACTGTATGTAACTAAAGTATGACAGTGATGTACACCTTGCTGCATTTCCAGTGCTCAACTTAACTTTTTTTCTATTTTGGGTGTGATTCATTCATCTTAATATTATACTGAGACTGCTCTCACTGGACCAGGCCTTGACCTATAAAGGCCTTTTTCTCATGTGGCTTGATCTGGGGAGGTGTGGATCTTGTCTGGTGTGTAAGTCTCTGCGTGGTCAAGGACTGGCCCACTGACCAGTTTAAAATGTTGGGCACTAGAGATGCAGCTGGTTTAAGGGGTGATGCATGGAAAAAAAAAAAGAGAATGAGAAATAAAGTGGACAATTTGGCAGTTTGGCCACTCTTAGTTCAGATGTCTTTTGTTTTTATTACCGTGCTATTTTTATACATCTGTGTAATGCAGAAAACTCCATCTGTACAGTGTTATTGTGTCATTAAAGTCTCAGCATTGCACTTGACCCGTGCCCAGTAATTGTTCTTTTTATTTATTTAAAAAAAAAAAAAAAACTGCTGGCTGCATGTTTGCTGTTGTCCATGTGTTTTATTTTTGTTTTATTTTTATTTTTTTTATTATCTGCAAGGGCCAGATCATTAGTGTGGACTTTTGGTGGTGAACTTTTAAAATG
>NW_015768776.1:0-725 GCF_001515625.1 Sinocyclocheilus rhinocerous
AAAAACGGGGAAAACACCAAAAGAAAGTTTTTGGTTTTTCACCAAAACAGAAAAACTTTTTCCTATGAACAGTGTTGTTGAGCGAAGGATAAAGATTAACTGAAATATGAATTGCTTAACGATAAAAATCTCTAATGACAGTTCGACACATCTGAAATGCACCCCTTCATTTTTAATGTTAAAATAATGTCATTTTAACTTACAGCTTTTTAGACTATATTTCCTTCACTCAATATTAGGTTATTCTATGTAATTCATGACAAAAGTGAGGATCGCCGATTTGCGCGATTATGAGTTTTAAACACGTAAACTTTGGTTAATTTTACATAGGCTATTTGTACATAAATCATCATTCTAACTGATATTTTGTCATGAATGCAGGTCTAGTAAAAACGACCTTTATTCAAATCCTTTTTAAAAACAAAATCAAGATCTTTGCACGTGGCCTCAGGGGGCATTCAAGGCATGGGCCTCGATTTAGAAAAAATATATAAATTTTTAACGTTATTAAATAATTGACGGTTTTAATAAAGCTGTAAGATTGTTAAACACTTCATGGTATTTTATTTTGTTCCATGTCATTCAGAGTGCAATTCGGCTTGGTATTTTTATGTGTACACACTTACAAATACATAATACAAATGCAACCTACTTTGGCATCAATGCGTCTGAAGGCTGGGTCATCTTCGTCCACTTCAAAATAGATTTCCGTGGTAGTGATAGAG
>NW_015768777.1:0-725 GCF_001515625.1 Sinocyclocheilus rhinocerous
ACATTTTTAATCATTGATTTTTATGATATGCACCTAAAATGTAATGTAACCTGTACATTATCTAGTTATATATGTGTTATATGCCTGAATCAACCTGCTTTAGGTTACAGCAATGAATTTTAAGGGTCTGGAGAAGTAGAAATATATGTTTTTAAGATAACACTTGCTCATTTTTGCTATTAGAGTGTTTCCATTCACATGGAAAGTGCACAGAGTAATTTTTTTTTAAAATATCCTCTATACCTGTTTTATTGGTTTTTAAATGAAGTCACATAAGTTCATCTGGTGTTCAGTGCTGTGGAATTCATTGCATGTCTGATGTCTTGTTTGGCCTGTTTGATGAAATCTAACCCCATCTGTCATGGTGTCTGGTGCAATGTTCCTTTATCGCTGCGAATGCAATGTTGAGACAAGGTGCACGTCCCTTTTCCGGTAATCTTAGATAATCCGAGGACTTTCTTTTGTTTTGGCATTTTAGGGAAACTTTTTTTGGGTGTCATTAAATACAAACAGTTGCAACCAAAAATCTGCTCACTGTGTTTTACATGTGTGTCTCAACTTCAATCAGGAATTCAGGGTCTTTCAGTTTGATACCAATAGATCTGATCCACTAAATATTTCACAGCCTGTCTCTCTTGTAAGGAACGGTTCATTGTACAGTGTGCTGATCACTGAAGTGGACTCCTCTGCACATTAATGCGACTGTACAAAAACTAGCTTGTTTG
>NW_015768778.1:0-725 GCF_001515625.1 Sinocyclocheilus rhinocerous
TTTTGTGTTTTATTTCAGTTAATGTTAAATTCTGATTTTTTTAAGTAACAGATTTTTATGGTTTTAGTTGTACTTTTACAATAACACTTTGAAATTGTGAATTGGTGGACTGAAAAAAATCATCCGAATTTTTATACTAAGTATAATTTGTTTCTAGATATGCTCAGCTCAAATATTTCATCAGCTATTAATGTCTCTTTGTGTGTGATGTGATTAAATCCTTTTTTTTTCTCGAAAAATCATATGAAGTAATCCACAAATGATGAAAATGTATAGCATTGGCAACCCTATATATGAAAGTATTATAGTATTAGCATCTGAAACCATCATTGTATCATAGTATCATCACAGTATTTTTTTTTTTTCAAATGGTGTTCTGAGACAGATTTTTAATGTCAATTTGCAGATAAACATTGATACGTTTGATTGATTGGATGGTTCAATTTTGGTCATAGGTCACTGGGACTCTGGATGATTGTGCTTGTGATGTTGAGACCATCGACAGGTTCAACAACAAAGAAATCTTTCCCAAACTACAAAAGCTACTGTCATCTGATTATTTCCGGTTTTATAAGGTGAGTTCATTGTTGGTAATAGAGTGAAAATATCAATTTATTGTTTGTTCTTTCATCTCTAATATTCAATATTATGCTCAGGTCAATCTGAACAACGCCTGCCCGTTCTGGACAGACCACAGTCAGTGTGGACTCAAATACTGTGCTGTG
>NW_015768779.1:0-725 GCF_001515625.1 Sinocyclocheilus rhinocerous
ATAATACAAATGATTGATGTGACACTACAATAAAAACACAAATGTCGATAAACACACACACACACACACAGACGCGTTTTTGTGAAAAACTGGTACGTATGAAAAATACGTCACATATGGGGACATGGCTTTGTAAAGCTGCTAGAGCCAAGCTGAAAACAGTTTTAGGTTGTCAATGGCCTTGTTATGACAGTCGTCTGTTGAGATTTTCATTTAAAGCATATTTTTGCACAACCTAATTTTCTACCTACATATGAGGACAAATATTAATTTCATCACCTTTCAGGACATATAAACACACATACACTGATGTCTAAATCATACCTACATATTGGTGCAAGATAATCATACTGATAAAAACAATAGTTTTGCTGTGAAGTACAGAGTTTGACTGGAGACAATGCAATAAAACAGAAACACCTTTCACAGCGGCTATTGCAAGCTGTCCATTTGATCTGCATTTCTTAGTTCTAAACATGCTGAAATAAACCACCCACTAAAAAAGCTATTTGTTTTGCAGTAATAGTGCTCCTCCAGACACTCACTAAAGCCAGATATTTATCATAATAGCAAAGGGCAACCTATTACATAAAGTATAGATCCACTACTGAATTCACAAGAATGGTTTTATTGCTGTAGCAACAAGCAACATTTATTATAAAACAGCATCCCAATTGCAGAAACAAACAAACATGTGAAAACATTCAGTGTTAGGCAATGGAATT
>NW_015768780.1:0-725 GCF_001515625.1 Sinocyclocheilus rhinocerous
AACTGACACTTTTTGTAGAACTGAGGTCTCGCTTTATTCACCCATACAATCACACTTCCTATTCCAGTGTTCCGCCCATAATCCCCCAGACCTCCTACATCATCTCTTGTAGCACAGGAAAGATAACAAGCAACCATCAATATAATCTACAGTTGCTGTCAGAGAATCATTTAGCAGTAAACTTGCTAATGTACTTATGAAAACTTACTTACTTAAAATATGAGGAATATAGATGAGATGGTGGCACTTCCTGTTCCTGTGTCCGCATGTTCCTCAAAACCTGTTTACACATTAAAAAATAACAGTGGTGTATAATTTCAGTAATAACTAATAGTGATATTATTAAAATAGTCAGCACATTTGCACTGAAAAAGATCTACCAATTCAAACTTGATGTTGTCGCTTGTTATGTTTTTCATGCTTTAGTTCACGTTTTGATTTCTTTCTTATTAATCAGTGGGTGAGGCCAGAAATCTGATTCCCATGGACCCCAATGGTCTGTCAGACCCGTATGTTAAGCTCAAACTCATCCCAGACCCCAAGAATGAGACCAAACAGAAGACCCGGACCATCCGCTCCTCGCTCAACCCCACCTGGAACGAGTCCTTCATCTTGTGAGTCCGTCAGCATTAAACACACACTCTGACGGCATTGTAGATTTGTTTTCTCTAATGCGTGTCTGTGTGCAGTAAGTTAAAGCCATCGGATAAGGAGCGCCGTCTGTC
>NW_015768781.1:0-725 GCF_001515625.1 Sinocyclocheilus rhinocerous
AAGTACATTTGTAAACATCTAAAAGCTTACTTGATGGCTCCTAAAACGTACTAGCCGGGTATTATTATATCGATTGTCCCATTCTGTTAGCTGAGAGAAAGATATGCAGTCCATCAAAATTAGAAATCTATGTTGTGCACTGGATATGCATAAATGACAACCATAATCTCTGATCTTGTGCATTGACATACTAATTCTTTTAAGAAGGGAGGCAAATTGTAATTATGGAAACCGGCTTGAGTGATCTAATTTTCTCAGCACATGCTTTGTTCTCTCTCTGCCTGTTAAATGATTTTGTGAGAAATTTTCAGCATGATATTATTCCTTTGAAATGTGCTCTTATTTGAGATACAGCGGTTAAAGGGTAAAATACTTCAGAAAGGGGGTTTCAGATTATGGGGAAAGTGATTTCCCTTGGTGATAGTGCTAATTATTTGTCCAACAAGAATAACCAAATTCTGTACTTCCATCAATAATGCCTGATGTGGAAATTAATGATTGGGTAGGCCAATATTTTACCTAACTTGCAAGTCTCAGTAATATATAATAAAATAAAACAAAACAAAAATTCAGTGGATAAAAAGGGAAAATTACCATATCGAAAGCTACAGATCTTGAAGCAGCGGTCAAGGGAGATAAGGCAGGTAGTGATGAGAGACCCAATGCCAAAAACGAAGCCCTGAAACCCGTACCACATACATCCTGTTTCCCCAAAAATCCATGCA
>NW_015768782.1:0-725 GCF_001515625.1 Sinocyclocheilus rhinocerous
TTAAAATACAATGAGTAAAAAAAAAACTCTTTACATATTAGCTAATTAAACAATAATAATTTGCAAATTATAGTGACAAGGAATGAAGAACTTACTATTTGTACATAACCCATTTATGTATAAACAATGTAGAGGCTACAATGTATAAACTATGAATGAACTACGAACTAATAGTTTGCAAATGATGTAAACATATTTTATAGTGGGCTTAATATCAGCCGACACTTTATTCTGATGGACCCCAAAACACACTGTTCTGACTATAAGTAACTTTGCACATTCTTGTCAACCTATTCTACTAACCATAAAATAAACAGTCTACTAATGCTCTAATGAGAGTTAGTTGACATGTAGTTGCTTGACATGTAGTAGAAGTGGACTATTGAAGTAAAGCATAACCCAAAAACCTTTATCTCTCCAATCTGTAAAAAAGCGAGTGTGCTAGACTGACACGGGGCTGTTTATTATTGCTAAAACCCAACACAGCCCACGTTCACCATAAACACGCGTGCACCTGTTGTCTCTGAATGCTCCGCAAATGCAAACCAGACCTCGGCGGGGGCTCACCAAAACAAGGAGAGGTGGGAACCTCACGCTTGTGGCTAAACGGGCGGCGTGCACCTCTGTCAGGCTGGAGGGTCGGGGTTAGGGCGAGGGTGACGGGGTGGGGTGCCGGTGGGGATTTTGGGTGTAGAGAACTTCTCAGCCGGGCAAGAGTTCAACCC
>NW_015768783.1:0-725 GCF_001515625.1 Sinocyclocheilus rhinocerous
AATGTATTTGAGCATATTAAAGCTGATTTAAAAAAAAGCATTGCCATGTCAGATCTGTATTTTTCATAGCATGTATGGGAATGGGTATTTGTGCTTGCATAATTTAAGGTAAGTCACAACTTCCCTTATCTTTTTTCCTTATGATCTAGTGGAAATGTAATTGTGCATTTAATAGAAGCAGTAATGCTATTAGCAAATTATCACGCTTTGGTACCATGATCCAGGAAAGGGAATGTGAGAGAGAGACTGATGGTGCCAATATGATGTCACTGGCAATTGATATTTGTTCACTTTTTGTTTTTTTTGTTTTTTTAATAGAGCCTGTACGATAAACTGCTGGAGTTGAATTAATTAGAATTGAGTGATTTCATTAATTAGTGTACACCGTGGTAGACAGAAACCAGCCACATACAATAAATAAGACTAATTCGGAGAAGTGCACGAGTGACTCTGACTTGGGCGGAGATCCTTCAACTTCTTCTATTCTGCTATTGCACAATATATCAAGTGACTTGGTGAAAAAAACAGGCTACACAATATTTCATATTTTAGACACCCAAAATGTTTTACTCTAGCGATGAATATATGTGTAATTTAGTAGTAGCCTACACATAATCCACAGAGTTTCGGATTTGACAAGATATGAGTTGTTCATAATAGGCTTACTGTATCGCACAGGATAGTTTCACTTTCAGCAGCTATTAAATCAATGAGATTCTACGGAA
>NW_015768784.1:0-722 GCF_001515625.1 Sinocyclocheilus rhinocerous
AATCAGTTTTACTTGATTGTACGTCACAATACAGAAGAATGATCTGTCAATAATTCTGTTTCCTCTCGACCTTAAATGTGTTTCTCGTAGTGTAAAAACCAGTCAGCTAAGAATACAATATTTTAATGAACTGAATCATGAAACCTTCACTTGTGGTTTAAACACAAGGCTTTCACATCAAAGTGACAAATTTAATGAAGCAGCAGTTTAGCTATGAATCAGAACTGGATTTTTGCTTTTGCTGTAAAAGATTGCATACAATTAAACATTTAGCATGAATTTGAGATAGTTAGCAGTTCTTTTTTCAGTTCTATTTTAATAATCAGGTCTTTGCTGGGTATGTGATTAACACATTGAGTATGTTGATCTGTGCAGTGAGATGCTGATAAGTCAGAAATCAGCTATGTAAGAGAACTGCTTTTTCAAGAATGATCCGGTTGTCATTTGGTCTTTACATCAAAACGTAAACAGACATGAATAAGTACAAAAATTAGGTAATGGGCAAAGATCGAGGTGTTCATTTTCAGTTTTTATGAACTTTCTGAAAAAAAACCCACCATTTTACTATAAACAATATAAATTTGAAACAATATAAATTGATTTACTCTGCTAAGCCATTAAATGTTTGTCATGATTGCGAAATAAATAAATGATTTATAATGTGGTTAATACAATTATTACTCTCTCTCTCTCTCTCTCTCTCTCTCTCTCTCTCCTTTAAT
>NW_015768785.1:0-723 GCF_001515625.1 Sinocyclocheilus rhinocerous
ATTTTCGTATATGATTTATGCTTCAGCCTAGTATATTTTGGCCTTATTAAAGAGGACATGTGTTTTGCATTCAAGGTGCTTTCTAATATTCCTTGTTTGGCTCTCTTGCAGCAATAAAGGAGGAGCGCCATCGATACAGCAACGGTTTTGAGCCGGTGGAGGACGTCATGGGAGTCGCTCAGCCAGTGCGCTTCAACAGTAAGACCCTTCCCGATCTCTTTAAAACACTCACACTCTTCATATGCTGTGAAGATGTGCTCATATTGCATTACTATGTCAATGTTTCCATTAGCAGTCACATAAAACATTACAAAATTGACAGTATTAAAAAAACGGATTAATAAATCATAAATACAAAGAAGAGCTTAACCTGTGCAACAGGAGGGCATATTATTATTATTATTATTACACTATTGGTAGTACACTTTATTATATACACTACCACTCAAAAGTTTGGGGGGAAATGAATACTTTTATTTAGCAAGATTGTATTAAATTGAACAAAAGTGACAGTAAAGAGATTTTTAACGTTTCAAATGATTTTTATTTTAAAGAAATGCTGTTCTGTTGAACTTTTATTTGTCAAAGAATCCTGGAAAAAATGTATCACGGTTTCCACAAAAACATTAGGCAGTTAAAACAAAACATTGATAATAATAAGAAATGTTTCTTGAGCATTAAACCAGCATATTAGAATGATTTCTGAAGGATCATGTGACACTG
>NW_015768786.1:0-725 GCF_001515625.1 Sinocyclocheilus rhinocerous
AAACACATTTGTGCACCTGCAGCAGAGAACAAATACAAGAACACAATGATCTCTGACTGCACTGTTCTTTCTGAAAGCTTTGTTTTCTTTTATAAAATACAAAAAAAAAACAAATCAGAACATGTGCACGGCAACAGAAGATTACAGACCAAAGCATGTAAACAACCAAACGTGGAGAAAAAAAAAATTATAGTACCTCATCCAATAACATCTGTGAACATCCCATGAAGCAAATTTACCATCATTATTTGTTTCTAACTAGGGATGGCTGACTTTTCTTTTTTTGATCCCAAGGCCATTATCACAGATTTACTTTTTTTTGCTTAATGCATTACTTAATTACTTAATGCTTAACTTTAGACATGTTTATTTTAACATTAACATTAGATTTTAAAGTAAAACAACCGCAAATTATTATAATTCATTAACAACTATAAAGTATATAGACATGATATTTTGGACAATTTAGACTTTATTTAAATGTGAATGTGATAACATTATTAAGCTATAACAATGAAACAATGAAAATTTCTGAAAAAAATTATATTAATATTGAACCAGTATATTATTTATTTAAAATTTTTTATTACAATTATTACATTGATAATCACTCCAGGTGATTCTTTCTATATTGTATTTCAAATAAATGCTGCACTTTTGAACTTTTTATTAAGCATGGAAAAAAAAATATTAAGCAGCACAACTGTTTTCAACACTGATAATAA
>NW_015768787.1:0-725 GCF_001515625.1 Sinocyclocheilus rhinocerous
CTTCTACAAGTCTTTGAGCTCTTTTATCATGACTTGTGTTTCATGTACCGCAGCACTATACCAGGTGAGTTACCGAGCAAGTTTACTTCAGAAAAACCATACTTACAGAGCTGGTTATGTGAAGCAGATGTCGTAATTTATTATTTTACAAATCATGCACTATGGTAAAAGTGATCAAATAAGTTTCAGAATCAAAGTTGTTGGGAAGTTTTACTGCCACTAGTGTTCATTTCAGCTGGAGACTGAAGTCAATTGTTTGTATAGGTATGTTTTTGGGGTTTTGCAAAAATGTAGGTTGCATGTCGTACAATGAGTGTGTTGCATAGATGGTTATATGTAAATGAGATTGGCTAACCTCATTGCATGTGAAACACAACATAGTTCACATTGTTGTTCATTAAGGTGTGGCCAAGTTTCTGCTGAATACACATTGATATCTAAATGTGATCGTTAATGAGCTTACGTTTGTGTTGCCATGCAACTTCCCATAACCTAGATTATGAGAGTTGTGCCATTGCTTTTCATAAAGACTTGAAATGGGCAAAAAAGGAGCCATATCTAGTGCCCAAAATATGTGATGGTCGGCTATTTTAACTTGGGTACTAGCAAATGCATGGCAATGCGCTAAAACCCTGAGCCATTTGTAACCCATTTGCAGTTTGCCAACGTATTTTATTATTTATTATTTATTTATTTATGCATTTAGCAGACGCTTTTATCCAAAG
>NW_015768788.1:0-725 GCF_001515625.1 Sinocyclocheilus rhinocerous
GAATGGGTCTTTGAATCATTGACTCAACCGATTCATTCAAAAAGGACGAATCATTAAAACACCACTGTGACTTTTTCATTGGCAGAACAGAGCAAGTTGCTATCAGCAATATTGTGTCTAAAATGTGTGTCACTTAATATCAACGTAAACACTGAAAATTGTACTTATTTAAACTGTAATCAGAAAACCACAATATTAAGATTGAAACAATTTAGCGAGAGAGTGAGTGAAACTGTGTGTGTCCGTTAGAGAGTGAATATGTTGAGTTTCAGTCTCTCCAGCATTCAGAGTTTTAAGGAGGTTGTGACCCAGCAGTGAAAACCACTTTTAAGAAAGCATACTGTAAAATAATTCATTGCTTACTTTTTGAGGCACTTTGCCGTTCAGACAAATCATTTTTATAAAGTTTGGCTGTAGTATAGACATCTGTGCTTGTTTTATCCAGGGGTTCATTTGGTTGCACTTCTCCAGACTGTTGAGAGGACGTGTCCATATGTAAGATTAGTATACTATTCGGAGAAGTTGTGGTTTTTCGTGCTTGTGAGGAATCCTGGAGCTCCTCCACCGCTTCTCTGATGCAGGCAAGGTCCTCTATTGGAGACGCAGTAGGAGACTCACTCACAGGGCTCAAAGCATCTATCTGATGCTCCTGATCAAATGAGAAGACATGGTTGCCCTGCAGAAATCTCTGCTCACAGTCCCCAGTGATTATTGTCATTACCGAA
>NW_015768789.1:0-725 GCF_001515625.1 Sinocyclocheilus rhinocerous
AAGAACATTGTAAAACTACACAACCTCACATTCTGTGGATTTCAGAATCTTAAATGGCAGTTCACCCTTACAAATATTAAATATAATTACACAAATATGCAATTCCAATATATCTCAGTAGCCTATAACAAGGTTTTGAGACACAATTCCAATTAAATCCCTATCAGTGGATTTGTATGTTCAAAGCTGTCTGTAATAAATGAGAAACACGACTGAAACACACTGCCTGCTGCAGACTTTGTCTTTAGTGTTGATGAATATAGTGATTATTTATGATATCTCATAACATTACAGAGATTTTTGTTTTACACTCACCACTAAGAGCAATGCGGAATATCTTGTGCAAGATCATACTTCGGTTCTTCATCTCCATTTTGTAATCTCCAGTGTGTTCGGTGTTAAAGTTTCTGATGGTGAGGTCTCCAGTTTTATCACTCAGATAAAATATGTGTCTCCATCTCGCATCAGTGATACTGTTTAATCCGTTAACTTGCTTAGAACCATCGCCGGTTCCAAGGTGTGTTAGTTTACATTCACTGTATACTTTTAGCAATAAAGCTTTAATTAATTTTGACTAACAATATGTCGTTTGAAAGTTTAAAGTCTCAACCTTCGATATTTGCCATCGTAATATTAAAGCGACCACACACTTTTGATCCCTATCAGGATTCTACATCCTAACATGCAGCATTGAACCGGTAACTTCTGAACTGTTTTTGTGCAGT
>NW_015768790.1:0-725 GCF_001515625.1 Sinocyclocheilus rhinocerous
ACATTGCTGTAATGTAGCACTTCCTGTCCGATAATCACAATAACCGTTGTGCATTTTTACTTGTGATATGAAAATGTTTCAGCTTTTCAAATTCTGTCAGTGTTGTAATGAAAATAAAAACAGCTTGAGATCAATGTCACATTTACCTCAGAAATCACATTCAATGTCCATAAACTTGGTAGTCAGCTAGAAAAAAATAACTCTAGAAAGGCGCATTAGGATAAATATATGCACTATATTACACCATATGTCAACCCAAAATCAAATGAAATAAGAAATTATATGTTGCATAAAGAAAATATATTGTAGTGTTAATTTGTAGTATGAAGGATAATTGATGATTTAGATTTTTTTGCAATGTTTTGCATAATTTCCATGATGATAAAACACATTTCCTACCAATTCTTATTGCCATAATGCAATTAAATAAATAACATAAAATAAATAAATTAATTAATGAATGCAATGCATCAATGATCAGTAAAATTGTTTATTTATTTATTTATTGGCAAAATATTTATACACCATGCATACTACAATGCAGTATGTGATTTAACAATTTATGCTGATTTAAATGAATCATAATGAAAATTGTATGAAAATAATAATAGTAGTAGTAATAAAAAAGTATGTAATAGTATATAGTTAAAACGTATACCATATAATAATAGAAATAACAATCATAGATAATGTAGATTTGCATTGCAGTGTTTTGCATACTTTTC
>NW_015768791.1:0-724 GCF_001515625.1 Sinocyclocheilus rhinocerous
ATAATGATGTCATTAGGTCAGATTGAGTTAGACCTATCGGGCTGCTCCATCTAGAGTTTCATGCCAGAACTCTGTATTTATCCTGAAGTTCACACAGATGTCCTAGCAAAGTAACCTCTGGTGTGGTTCATCACATTAACAACAGTCTGACCCTTTTGTTGTCTGTTCCCCAGGGCACTCTCATCCAGCATCTTAAAGAACACATTCTCCATGGCAACATGACCTACAATGATATCATCATATATTACACTACGGTATGTATCTGGCATCTTAGATGGTGGAAAAAAGCCTCTTTCTCCAATCACATGCATTCAAAAGTGACTGAATCTCTGTAAGCAGCATAGAGTATGCAATGCCATTCAAAAGTATGCTTTTTGAAGTCTCTTGTGCTCGCAAAGGCTGCATTTATTTGATTAAAAATACAGTAAACGGTAATATTTGTGAAAAATGTGTACGTTTTAAAATAAAATTTTCTATTTGATAGATTGTCAAATTAATTTTAAATAAGTTATGTGATGGCAAGGCTGAGTTTTTATCAGCCATTACTCCAGTCTGCAGTGCCACATGATCCTTCGGAATCATTTTAATATGCTGATTAGCTGCTCTAGAAACATTTCTTATTATTGTCAATGTTTATAACTGTTGTGCTGCTTAATATTTTTGTGGAAACGGTTATACATTTTTTCAGGATTCCTTGATAAACATAATTTATTTGAAATTTTTT
>NW_015768792.1:0-725 GCF_001515625.1 Sinocyclocheilus rhinocerous
TTGGATGTTGTAGTTTTGGGGTGTCTTTCTGGTTCAGAGCCCAACAAACTTCCATCATGATGTCAACAATTACACCAAAGACTGCTTGAGGACAACATGATGCCTTCTGTGCAACAGATGAAGCTGAACTAGGAAAGCAAATCCAAAAAGGATTGATTGACAAAAGACAAGGAGTTTAGAACAACCAAGTCAAAGGTCCGATTTCAATATACGTAGTGAGGAACATGAATGGGCTCATACATGCAGGAAACCCATCTAATATCACAACTGAAGGAATTCTGCATGAAGGAATAAGTTAAAAAACAAACATGATACTGGCTGCTAAATGTATGGGTGTACTTATTTTTTCCCACACAATAGAGTTTAATTTCTGTAGCTATTTTTGTTTATTAAACTATTTCATTTATAAATATTTGTTTTGTTATGTCACCATTAATACTGTTCAAATTGAAGTGTCAGTGTCCACACATGCTGACAAAGGGACACATTTCATGAGGCTTACTTACTTATCCACAGCACTGTAAGTCAAATTTGTGTTAGTGTGATAAGCTTTTGTTATATATATGGGATGCCAAGCAAAGGCATCTGACTACTGCAGGCAAAAGCAGTCCAATGTGCTTATTCACAAGGCAGCAACTGCTTATCAGCAAGTGTAAGATAATTTAGAAGCACAAGCAGATAGAAAAACTCCTTCATACCAGTAAAACAATGTGTCCGCACATCAA
>NW_015768793.1:0-724 GCF_001515625.1 Sinocyclocheilus rhinocerous
CCCCCCCTAATTTTTTTTGATAATGTTTCCCCCCACTTTGTTACACTTGTGGTGTTCCTGGTTTAAAATTATGTGCTTTGCTTAATTTATCGCCATGCTATATTATTACCAAATATTCGATTAAATCTTTTTATCAAATTGCTTTCTTTCAATTAGCGCAGGTTTTGTATTTCTTTTGGGAACTGATTGATCGTATGCCTCATTGATCTGTGCTCATGCACTTCAGTTTAACAAAAAAGACTGAATCCAAGATTTGATGATAATATAGCATAATGAGAGACTTACTGTTAGTTATTTTTAAAGGCTGGCCATTTTTCATTTCATTCATTCATTCATTCATTCATTCATTCAAAGGCTGGCCATTTTTCACCGGGAACACCAAATTATATTTTGGAAAAAATTTCAAAACAGCACAAGGGTTAAAACTATGTATTTTAATGTCTACCGTATTTTAATTTTAATAACTGAGGAATGAATTGAAATTATTCCACAAATGCTGTTGACCGAGTTTAGCTTGTATAAAACCCAAAACATTTCTTTATTGCATCCTGTATATTCTTTCATTAATTTTGTGACATCAGTGCAATGCAAATGGACTCTTGCAGTGTTTAATGACGTGTGCGGCTGTAACTTAAATCATGTTACTCATTTCCACATTTCCCCTCCCTTTCTTTCTCTCTCTTCTTTTGTTTCAGGTGGATGCACGTAGCATACCAATTCTAGC
>NW_015768794.1:0-725 GCF_001515625.1 Sinocyclocheilus rhinocerous
AAGGAGAGCGAGGACATGGTACTATTCATCAGTTGTTGGTTACAGTGCATGGAGGCAGATCTGAATGCAAGCTTGAGGCAGATTTTAAGAAATGGGCAGGGTTTAACTAAATGATTGGAGAAGTCTGACATATGTCACTAGATCTTGCACATTTTACTGGATCATTTTGATAAAAAATTACAAGCTCAAAAAATAAAAAAGAAACATATGCATGGACAAATTGTTCTCAATAAAATCACTAAGATCAAAATAGGTGAATCAGAATTACAGGAATCTAAACTGTTAAGAAAAATCGGAACCAAACTGAAACTGTTACAGTAAATTGTAAACCCTCTCTGAACCCAATACAACATGATACAAACATATCAACCACTGAAGCCTGAATGATATAAAAATAGAAATAACCAGGACATGCTTAGTGGCATGGGAGGGATGATGCCTTCAGTTGGTTTGCTTTGTGATCCTCAAATCATCATTAGCTCAACTTCCTCTCCAGGATGTTGACGCACACACAGTTGGACTGTGCTGGACTGTCGAGTGAAATAGTCATCCATTTCTTCCACTATAACCCCCATCATTGCTACAAGGGTCAACTTGGAGAGTGAAATAAAGACAAAAGATGTGGTTTGTTCTCCTGACAAAGCCCAGTGCTGGTTACAAGTCTAATCATTGTCATCCAAGAGATTCAAATTAATCTACCTCATCCTAGTTTAATTTCTTTCTGT
>NW_015768795.1:0-725 GCF_001515625.1 Sinocyclocheilus rhinocerous
TATTAAAACTCAGTCACTACTTCTATGATGTGGAGAACATTTTGGTTTGGAATGACTGGTTGAGGACACAAGCTGTAATATGCCAAAATAGGTAAGTGCATGTGTGCTCAGACTTGTTGATTTATTTTGTCATTGCCGAATAGAATATTGTGCTGTAAAAAGAAGACTGTTAGTGGCTCTGCTAACTGACAACTAATAAAGTGTGATGTCCTGTGTTCTGTATAATGTCTCTATAAACAAATTAATGTGATATTTATTTTTACTTGAATGTTGACATTAAGCTCTTTTTTGCTTTAATATAGGTTATTTGGTTATGCACAGAAGAATTTTGGGAATAATATAGCAGCAGCCTATTATATTCTGACTCTCAGAGGGAGAGTCAGGTAAGTGTAAATGATGCGATGCCCATTTTTATATAGTATTCATTTTATTATGTCAGTTTTTTTTTAAAGAATCCAAATGAAATTCATACATTAATTAATTGAATACACCTTTTTATGCTGAGCCTGTTTTTAAATTCTGAATTAAACTGAATTAAGGTCAGAAAAAAAAAAACTACTTAATTGCTTATTAATATTTGAAAAATGTTTGTCTGACAAATCAAAATCTTGTTGGTGCAACCAACACGCAGAAAGAAAAAAAAAAACAGGAAACAATATCATAGAGAGGAGCCATGCAAACAGTGTGTTAAGTTCCATAAGTCCCTAAAAGATGGTATATATATA
>NW_015768796.1:0-725 GCF_001515625.1 Sinocyclocheilus rhinocerous
CATACAGCATGTAACTTAGTGACTTAGTTTACTGAATTTACTTTATTTTTAGAAATACAAGCTCCATCCGATTTCTTTTATTTTATGTTTTACATTTTTAAACACAAGTTACCTGCTGAAAAAAAATGTTAAACCATTCAATAAATAAAAATCCAACATAGTTATGTTGATCACTTATTTTTACTTATACATTTTCTTGTGTTGTGCATAAAGCATCAGCTCTGCTTTAAAGAAATTCACATGCAACAGATAATACAAATATTTTCCTCACTCATGGGTTATTTAAAGGTGACCTTTGTTCAAGCCTTATTTATTTTTAGATTCCTCCTGTCAGAATGGCCCCAATGGTGCAGAAGAATCAAATCTCAACCACAAGAAACTAGACAGGACTGTTTTTTAAATTAATAATTCAGTTAGACATTAGAAACAATACTGATTGTATAAATACTGAGAGTACTGCCGAACACAATTCTATTCTAGAATTAAAATAGATCCGATTATAGAATTATTAGAATAAATCAGAATATATTAAATAACATATATAATATAGATTAGAACAATGGAGTAAAATAGAATAGTAGGGAGTAACAGAATAATACATTATATAGAACAAAATAGAACAGAATATGTAATAGAACAGAACAGAAAAGACTAGAGTAGAAGAGAACAGCATATATAACACACTAGACTAGACTAGACTAGACTAGAATAGAATAGAATAGAAT
>NW_015768797.1:0-725 GCF_001515625.1 Sinocyclocheilus rhinocerous
TAAGAGATTTGAACAACCCTTATCTTAAGCATTAAACTTCAACTTGTTTGTGCTATGGTTGAATCACACCTCAAACCACACGGCTTGTTGAGAAGAGATGTGCTTTTACTTTTCCGAGTGATCAGACTTATGCAAGGTGAATGATAAAAAGGTGCAAAAAATCTCTTAGACTGACACTGTAGAAGAAGATCCCTCATATCTAGGGATCAGAATATCATAGAAACTTGGGCCCTAGCAACCACTCAGAAAAGCCTAGCAACTCGCTGAAAACCACCCTAGCATTGTGATTGAGTTTTGTACATACAAGCAGTCTTATTTTGTTACACATCTAGTGTACATTTAATATAAGAGTGTGTGGGAATCATCCTGAATTCCCTGCCTTGATTTCAAGTTTCCTTTGAAAATAACAGACACAACCGAGGGAAAGGTGCCTTGATCAGAGGTTTCCCTGACATTTAAGCTGGAATAGACAGACACAATTCTGCTGGCATTTTTATGAGCTATGACCTTTGAAGGAGCGTCGGTCCTATTAAAAGCATTTTGGAGCTCAGAGCAGGGCCCCTCAGTGGTCACATAAAGTCGTCTCCAGTAGAAGGGAGGAACAGACAGAGGCTTACAGGCATAAATGTTTCAACCTTTGTGTAAAAAATCTGAATGATGAAATTATTGAGCACAATTATGAAAATGAAATGTATTATACTTTAAAATGATATTAAATACAGTTA
>NW_015768798.1:0-723 GCF_001515625.1 Sinocyclocheilus rhinocerous
ACACACACACACACACACACTCATGCATAGAGAGCAGAGAGCAGCCATGATGGATGAGAGCAGAGTTACACTGATAAGAGAAAGGCCGTTGTGCCTCCATTATAGAGGAACACACACACTTCCAAACATTCTACAGCAAACAGAACTGTGGCATTTTACTGAAGGTGGCTGATACCAAAGTGCACCGTCAGCTTCTGTGCAAGAATCTGTAATATCAGATGTTTCCCAGGTTCTCCGTGTAAAAAGGTAAAAGAAAGGTACTTGCATACTTAGCATTAGTGATTTAAACAAACCTATAAGAATCCACGATTATTATTTAGTGCATCTGTGCTTACCTATTGCTCCCAAGTGTGTGTGTGTGTGTGTGTGTGTGTTTGCGTTTGTGTGCGCAGCTGTGCACGCATATCTGCGCGTGGGCGTGTCAGTGTCCCCTATTCTGTGCTCCCACACCCTTAAGGTCACAGTCAATTAAAGCAGAAGTAGAACAGACCCCAATCGCATTCAGACCAATTTCAGCTCCACCTTAAACCTTACACGCTCTCTTAACCACACATAAACACGAGAGGGAACCGTGCGCGGCGTAACCGTATAAATAAGAGTTGTTACAGTATGATAAAAAGAGAAATAGAGAGAAAATCGAGTATGTATGGGGGTGGAGGGCCCCTGTTGGTCCCCACAAGATGAATGCCCCCAGACGCTGGTCTGGTAATGAGGTCACGAAAC
>NW_015768799.1:0-725 GCF_001515625.1 Sinocyclocheilus rhinocerous
ATATATATATATTCTTGTGATGGCAAAGCTAAATTTTAGCAAGCATATATAGCACAATAGGCTTTTACTGTTTTTAAATTACATAAATGAAACTTTAGTGAACATACATAGTGACTTAGTGTCATACATAGTGTTTTTTTTTTTTAATCTAACTTATTCCAAACTTTTGACTGGTAGTGTATCTAGGCTTATGTATTGGCCCCGGGACCACAGTTTGAGAACCCGTGCATTAAACTTTAAGCACACCTGTAGACACAGTGCTATCTTTTCTTTGCAGTTTACGTCGTTTCTTTTCCGGAAGTCTGTAGTAGCCGAGCCATAGCGTCGGATAAGGATTCTCTGCTGTAGGTTTCTTGTCAACAAAGTGAAAGCTGCAAACGTACAGAGTCTTCGGAGGCTTTTTCAAATACAGGTTCCGGAGCCAGATCCTTCTGTCCTCCTCGGCAGTAGGCAGTCGATAGAAGGAAAACCACTGCGGGCAGGAGCACTGTGATTTTGTGAGCGGTTTGTGATCATAACACTCTCGTTTTAGCCACATGTTTAGTTTCGTTCGATTATTGTGACAGCCACGAACTGCACACGTCGTCCCAGAACTTCTCAGAGACATTTTATAGCGATTCAAATGCAAAACTAATAGCGTGAGCTGGGTTACTTTTATCAGTTACACACAAAACACCCGCCTACCGGAAATTCCGTCCACACAACTCAAATACTGAGACCTCCTT
>NW_015768800.1:0-725 GCF_001515625.1 Sinocyclocheilus rhinocerous
TCACCGGGAGTTTGTGGAATGTAAATATTACACGTCATCCTAGTTTGAGACTTGGGTTGGGAAACCATTATTTCAGAAATACTTTGATTCCACAAACAGTTCTGGAACGTCTGCGTTCTTCCACTGATGGGAACGTAACACCTAAATTATCAGAGGACGCTGATGCGACTTTAGTTCTTCTTTAAAGTCTGTTTTAATAACGATCAATGTGCATGTTATTTTGCACTTTTTCTTAATTGCACAAGAATGTTTTGAGTGCATGATATGATATTGATATTACATGCTTACGATTTTGCTGATCAGCATACACTTGTTTGTACCTACTGGTAGGTTTTGTAACTACATCATTCTGCAAGCAAAACGCATCTATTTTTTTATTGACAGCTATTCAAAAGTAGCTATGGAAGCCCGTTTCGGTCACGGAATAAAAAATAAAAAGGTAACTGCAACTTTATCTCACAATTCTGACTTATTTCTCGCAATTCTGATTTTATACCTCAATTCCGAAACTCAGAATACACACAAAAAAACTGAATTGTAAGATTAAAAAAAATCGCAATTCTGACAGTCCCACACTTCTGAGTTTTAATCTTGCAATTCTGAGTTTATATCTCGTAATACTTTTTTCTTCTGAATTCCGATTTTCTATGTCACAATTATGACTTTTTTTGTTTGTTTCTGCCACAGATAAAAAATAAAAATAATAATTCTGGACTGTCTGTGTG
>NW_015768801.1:0-725 GCF_001515625.1 Sinocyclocheilus rhinocerous
TCTTGCACTTTGTTTATTGGTTGTTTGGGGTTTTCCTAAAATGTTAATTTTGCCAAGCAACCCTCTTTTTCCATGTATAATAATGTTTTATACATATTTTATAGTTGCCTTTTATAACCTAAGGATTTATCTTCTCATATCAAAACCGAATAGGTCCAATATAATTTCCGTGGGGTATTCCAAGGGTTCACCAGCAGTCAGTTACTGACCTCAGATTTACAACATATACACTGTATATGATTCCTCAATTAGAGTCACATTTAAGTACTACTTATTTAATGTCGGGGAATAAAGATTTAATCATGACCTTGATGAACCTTCAGCCTTTGTGATAATGTGTGATCATGTGGACTTATGTGTGGCGGCAGTAACATTTCCAAAACAAGTTTTTAAGCAAATGTTGGAGAAGACTTGGACTTGCTAACACAACAGTAATTAATTTTGTAACATGTAAAAGTGTCTGAATTAATATTTATATACAACAAATTGTGCACATGGGCTGAAAAAATTATTTAAATGAAACTAAATAAATAAAACTAACCAAATCAAATAAAATGTGCAAACACTTGCAGACTTTTCAGATTGTAAGTCTTAAAATTCTATATAGGGGCAAATCCATATCACTGTAGTAAAAAGTTCGACTGACATTTCAGTTCGTGCCGTAAATTTTTAAGTATAATCAACTTGGTTGTGTACGTCATTTCAACTTAAATTATATTAAAACA
>NW_015768802.1:0-725 GCF_001515625.1 Sinocyclocheilus rhinocerous
ATGTTTATTATTGCATTGTACCTTCAGTGTAATTTTTGTCCTAGCACATGCATAATAATTTATACAAAATGTTAATGTTGCTCTTCTTAAACTCCTCCAACTGTGGGTCTCTGTAGGTCATAATTAGTCATTTATCAAATTATGAGAGATCTTGACATCTTGCCAATTTTAACAAGTATAGTTTCTATTAAACTACTGTTAGACTGATGGTTTGAGAGAATAAATAGGCTTAAATAAAAACAGTCATTTAGTCATTCATTATATGCCTTTGCCTAGATTGCTGTCAATGTTTACATATGGGTTGACAGTTTATTTTAATAAATATCAAAATTGTTAAATGTGTGGATCATACCTCACACCTGCATGAACACTTTACAGTTGGTTGTGTGTATTCTATGTACATCTGCACAAGAGTATCTAAAGCTTTTTCTGGCCCTACTAGGCAGAATTACTCTGCAACATGCATTAGACTGATTTGCCATTAAATGTGCGGCTAGTAGAGGATAGCGAATCTAGTGGAGGATTGAGAAGCTGGATCAGCTTTTAGGATCTGTATGTACAATAATGCAATAGTTGCATTAGTGTATTAAGGTTTGAATTAAGTATGACTTTGTGTGTTTATGAGGTAGAGAGAGTTGGAGAAAGATCCAGTAGAGTATGCTGAATATTAATAGCCATTAGGCACTAATAGGCTTTCTGGATTTCCCATCATCCCACCTAACCAG
>NW_015768803.1:0-725 GCF_001515625.1 Sinocyclocheilus rhinocerous
ATTTAGGGCCAGCAGCATAGATAATAATGCTTCTTTGGTTTAATTCCGGCACTTTATAGACCTGAGTCCAAAGTGTGGAAATTCAGTCATTTTCACTGACAAAACAATAATACAAAACACCAACATTCACTCATATCGTAATGAACGTCCGTCTCGGTTCCTGTTGACTGGCCCTTTCAGAGCAAAGTCTTTGTCCTTACACACTGCACACATCAAATCTTTTAGCTTTGCCAAAGTTGAAATATTATAGTGATATATATTATAATGGGATGGCTTTCAGATCAGTATTATTCGAAGAACACATTGTGAACATAATTCTTTTATTATTACCACTAGAGGTCAGTATGTCAATTTAATGCTCAAGTCGAGGGCTAAAGCCACAGAGAAGCTTTAGAACATAAACAGAAAATACTATGTATGAAAAGATTGTCTAACATGGTTTTCACAAAATTAAAGTGTAATATAGTCTTAGCATAGCAGTAACATAATCTAAAGAGATGACATTTTGTTCTGTGCTTCCTTCTGGATTTATGAACAAATACACAATGGCTTTGTTAATATATTGATTAATGGAATGCACCAGTTTTACTTCAGTGGATTTTAATAAATAAAAGGGGAAAACTTGGAAAAGCTGGCAGCGAAACCAGTACTACCACTACTGTTACTATATTACTTTCACTACAACTAATATAAAACAATAAAATAACAATCTTATTATATTATAA
>NW_015768804.1:0-725 GCF_001515625.1 Sinocyclocheilus rhinocerous
ATGTTTTTATATTTAATTTTATTTCAGTTTATGCTTATTTCATGTAGCAAATTTTTTATGGTTTTATTTTTTGGTTGTTGAACATTAGTATTTTTTTTCTACTGGCTCCCACAATGAAACCCATTAGATTAGTCCTCTACAGCTTAAGTCACGGTTGTTCAATATTCATGTGAAGTGCCTCCTGTCTTTCCTCCTGAGCGTAATAAACACTGCTCTTCCTCTCTCTCTGTCTCTCGTTAGTGTTTGACAGGCGAGGCGTTAATTCGTTTGTCTCAGAGATTCCTGACACACAGAACGAATCAGAGGAGCTGAGCTGTGGTCTCTTCACATGCAGAGCTTTAGTTTGTGATGGATGTGGCGCTCGTGTAAACCATGATTTAATACGCTCTGAATCTGCCGTATGTAAACACAGTCTGATGATTCTGAGAGTCAGAGGGTGTTTCTGTCTCCTATTTGGCCTCAAACTGTGCTTGAGCTGTAATTAGACCAGCGAGGCAGGGGAACTGTCCCATAATGCATCTGTCTCCTCTGGTACCCACAACTCCCTCTGTTTGCCCTTCAGAACTTCCATCTGTTCCTGAGCCGGATGACATCAGGGGAAAAGAAAACTGGTTGGGAATTGCAGAAAGTTATTAACTTTGAAGAAAGATTTTTTTTTCTTTAGAAAAATGCACACTGATAAGTCTAGGTCTTATTTTTCCCCAAAATTCCTTTTTTTTTTTTTT
>NW_015768805.1:0-725 GCF_001515625.1 Sinocyclocheilus rhinocerous
TATGATTGCTCAGTCTGTACCTCGTCATTTGTCTTCTTAATGTACAGTCTTTCACTGTACTCAGATATTCTGCAGCTGTGTAATCTCTCTCTCCCTCAGACGCTGGCGGCGCTGCCCGATCAGGACTCGTTCTATGATATGGTGGATGTTCTGGAGGAGCAGGGCATGGAGAGCGTGTGTGGCCGTTATTTGGGCCGTAAGGGAATGGATCTGGATCTGCTGAAGCAGCTCAGCGTCTACGAGGTCTGACAGACTCTGACAGATGACTGATGTCTGATCGATCTCCGGTTCTGATACGCCTCTGTTCCTGCAGGCCACTCTGGGGCACGAGGACAGCGCTGAAGACGCTCGCCGGGACAGACGGGCCGAGGGGCGGGGCTTGCAGAGACGCCGCAGCCGCAGGCATTCATTGGGCAGATCAGGCCACGCCTCCCCGCTCAGCCCCGCCTCCCCACACCACGCAAACTTCCAGCCGTTTAACGGACAGGAGCTCAACGAGAGGTGAGACGACTCACTAGACCACACTCATCCAAACAGACAGCAGCAGATTTCACATTTGTTATCAATTAAAAACAGTTCAGTCTAATTAAAATTGACTTATTTACGGAATAGTGGAATCCAGTCACAAAAATGGTATTTATAACGCAGGATATCAAGGGATTTGGAATATTTTGGAGAAATAAATCAAAAGTAAATTAGTGAATAAATGAATTTATTTAATTACC
>NW_015768806.1:0-725 GCF_001515625.1 Sinocyclocheilus rhinocerous
ATTGCTGCTATCAAAATAGATAAACAGATAAATTACATGAACTGTATCTTTTATAAGACCAAAGGTTACTTCTTTGAACTGTGATCAGTATTTTATTGCAATGAGTTTGATATGCTACGCCATCTAGTGGATCCTCTTATGTTGAAGTAAATCAATCACAGCTGCAAAATTATTATAATTTGTCATATTATTTATCATATCAGTTCACCCACTTATTTATTTTATCTAAATGTGTTTTTTATTGACTTAAATATCCAGTTCAATGTTTAATTTCCATATTGTATAACTCATCAGCCAGAAAAGCAATTTAATGTCACCACAGTTGAAACATGCATTGTGAGCAAATGCAACAACAACAACAACAACAAAAATCTCATTTCATTTACCAACAACTCATACACAAGTAAATTGTACAAAGGAATATGATCAATATGTACAAGTGGAACTGAAGTAATGAAGATAAACGTTTTAGCACATATGTCAAAATCAATATGGAAGCCTGTTTCCAAAAGAAAATTAAAAAGGTAATTGCGACATTTGATCTCACAATTCAGAACTATATACTCACAATTCCGAGAAAACTGACATATATAAACTCAGAATTCTGACTTTTTTCTCAGAATTGCAAGAAAAAAAGTTGAGATAAAAAGTCGCAATTACCATTTACATTTTTATATTTTTTATCCTGTGGTGGAAACAATCTTCCATAATTCACACTTTTAAAA
>NW_015768807.1:0-725 GCF_001515625.1 Sinocyclocheilus rhinocerous
ACACAGGTACTCTTGATCCGAGATGATTTGCCATAGTCATAAGCCACTTGCTGCACCTGCTGGGCTAATTCACGCGTCGGTGCCAACACAAGACACTAAACAGAACAGAGAGCAGGAAAAAAATGGCATAACTGAAGAATGTGCTAACAAAGAACTATGGATACATTCTGGTCCTACAGTACATCAAAAAACAATTGTATATTGTTCCGGTTCTTAATCAGTGCCTAATTATTGAGGTAAAAGTTGTTTGGCAACTTACAATGGGCCCATCCCCTCTCTCCAGGTAGGGCTGATGGTTAATATGCACTATGGCAGGCAGCAGATACTGTTGAGGATATTGAAATGAGTAAACATGAGATCACTTGGGATGGATACTTGAGTATGTGCATTTTCTATGGCTGTAGGTTGTAAATGTGGGTCTCTTACAGCCAGTGTTTTTCCGGAGCCGGTCTGAGCAATGCCCACCATGTCCCTGCCACTGAGAGCCAAAGGAAAACCTTGAGCCTGGATAGCAGTGGGCTCCTTAAAGTTCTGCTGCAGCAGCACGTCCATCACATATTCTTAAAACACAGAAACATCACTTCAATATTCTTATATGCAATCACTGCTCTACAAGACCTGATGTTTTTAACATCAACGTTGGCTTATGACAGAACAAAAACATTTCTTTAAAATTTCCTTACTATCTTTTCCTAATTCCAAAGGATAAAAACATAAAATCGGAC
>NW_015768809.1:0-725 GCF_001515625.1 Sinocyclocheilus rhinocerous
TATAACTATATCAACAACGATAATCATTATAATGATAATTACTGTTATGTGAACTATAACTATCATTAACAATAATTACTATAATAATAACAATAACTATATCGATAACTATATAAATAACACTAATTACTAAAACGATAACTATATCAACTACGACCATTATTATAAAGATAATTACTGTAATGTGAACAATAACTATATCAATAATGATATTTACTATAATGATAACAATAACAGTAATTATATCAATATTATTATAACGATAATGATAGCAAATAATACCTATAACAACGATTACTATAATACTATACTATAATATATTATTATGTATATATTACTGTTATATTACTATAATAATAACAATAATTATAACCATAACTATAACACAACTATAACTATATCAATAATGATTGTAACTATAATGAACGTAATGACTATAACAATAACTGTAATACAACTATAACAGAACTATAAAGAGCAATAATTATAATGATAACTACATTAGCGTCAACACCTGCAAACTACAGCGTTGTTTTGTTCTAAACGCACGATGCAACAGTTTTTGGTCTTTAAAGAACCAGGATTCTCATGGTCTTGGAAAACCTGGATAATATGAGGAAGACTCACTTTAAAGGAGTGATTTCTAGACCTGGAAAACTCATGGAAATTATTAAAATCTAAAAATGGCATTTTGTCAAGCTCAAAAATATTTCATGTAGAAACTG
>NW_015768810.1:0-725 GCF_001515625.1 Sinocyclocheilus rhinocerous
ATATATATATATATATATATTTATATATATAAATGTATTATTTATATATTGATTACTGTTTATGAAAAATGTTTTGGCTGTAGTTAGAATTTTAATAAATATAATTTATTAAAAAATTAAATATAAAATGAAGTATAGTTGTTAATATAAAATATTCTTGTTTCAATATTTCAGTATCAATATATGAATTAATATTTGTGAACAATACGTTTTATCTGTAGTTTGACATTTTGTTAAGAAATATAATTTAAATTGAATATAGCAGTTCAATAATTCATATAACTGAATGCTGTATAATATAATGATTATTTGTTAAATTTATTTTTCAATATTAATTTATTGATGAATAATTTTTAAACATATATATATATATAAATGCGATTAATTAAGAATGAATATTATTTGGAAATGCAAAAAAACCTTAACAACCTTAAGAACGGCAAAAATAAATAGGTGATGAATTTATGAACAGATACTTTGATTTTTTACTTTGATATTTTGAGTTGATAAGAAGTATTGGATAACTTTGAGGAGCTATAGGGAAGTTCAGAAGTTCATTTGCGCAAGCTTTAGTGAAGATGGCCCAACAATCTGTCTGTGCTTCACTTTAGGGGTGTCTAGAGGGCAATGAATGAGTTTAACCCCTTTGGGGCATTGGTGGCATTTCCTCTAAGGGCATTTCCTCATCTGCCACAGGGTCATTTAAAGGTTAAAGAGTCAATGAC
>NW_015768811.1:0-725 GCF_001515625.1 Sinocyclocheilus rhinocerous
ACTGTATGGGATAATGATCCAGAACTTTCAAAGAGAATTTCTCTTCGTTTAGTTAGGTGTAATTCAGTAGCTTTAAATTCTCAGGTCAGAACATAACATTTCTCATTTGTTGAAACAGCAACGAAGCCTGCTTATAAATGGCTTTTACCAAAACATGTCAAGCTTTATTGGAGGCATTTCCTTGATGTGTGTAGTATACCAAGAGACAATATAACTGTTACAGGACAACGCGCATATTCTTTTAGTTTGCTGTACGAGAGAGTATGCTTTTACCACTGAGGGAATTTAGAATGGTGAAGTCATGTGTTATGCCCCTGTGTTTGCCAGTTTGTATTGCCACAAGCTGTATTTATATACAACACCCTTTTTTCTTGTAGAATATACTAATAATCTGTGCCAACTCTTACCTTCTTTCTTTTACCTCTCATCACACCCTTTTCTGAAGAGGTAATAATTCTAGTTTTGATAGACTCTTGAACATTATGTGAATAGGACATTTTTTCATTTGTGAATAGCTATACTGTTACGGTACTTGCTTGTGTCTGGACTATAGTGCACTTATTTGATTTCAGTTTTTCTTTCTTTCTTTTATTATTATTATTATTTGAGGTAGGCCATGTCTTAATTTAATAGACATCAGTTTTCGGTGTTTGTTTATTCATTTGTTTGAATTATTATTTGTGTGTAGTTCAGCAGCAGATTGGTCCACATTTGTTAGACGTTTC
>NW_015768812.1:0-725 GCF_001515625.1 Sinocyclocheilus rhinocerous
AAAAAATATATTATAGGCAAAAATGTTATCTGTCAGGAGACTCTAAGTCAGACATTTGCATACATTTCAGGAACCTACTTTAAACCCGATTTTTTTGTAAATTCTAGGAACATCTGGACTATGAAATAATCCAGTCTTTGAACCCAGAGTTTAACAAAGCCGTGGTTCGTGTTAACATCTTCAAGGAACATCGCCAGACCATTCAGGTATACTAACCTCCATCTCTGCATTTATTTTCCATAATTTTCATTTTTGTCTTGCAAATATTTGTTAAATCGTGGAATCTCAGATACTTTCTTTGCTTAGAGCTGGTTTATTCCAATTTAGTACATATAAAAATATGTGGAAGTGCAGAAACAACAGGTTCATATAGTGCATTTTGCATCATTCATAACTCTATAATAATCATTCATAATTTTCCTCAAGTCTTGCTGATGTGTTTTTATCTGCAGTACATTCACCCTGCTGATGCAGTGAAGTTAGGCCAGGCAGAGCTGCTAGTCATCGACGAGGCTGCTGCGATCCCGCTGCCTTTAGTGAAGAAACTGCTGGGGCCTTACCTTGTGTTTATGGCATCTACGATCAACGGGTCTGTATTTGAAGAGCTGTTAGATCTTTTTACAATGTTTTATAATAACAATACAGTAATCCTCGTGTTAACCTGCAGGTATGAGGGCACTGGTCGCTCTCTGTCTCTTAAGCTGATTCAGCAGTTAAGGCAGCAG
>NW_015768813.1:0-725 GCF_001515625.1 Sinocyclocheilus rhinocerous
AAAAAAACAGTAGCAAACTGGATGCATAATTCGAATTTAAGGAAATAGAATTAAAAGAGAAAAAATCTACATATACATGTATATATACAGAGAGAGAGAGAGAGAGTTTTTTTCTTTCATTATATATATGAGCAATGTCACAAGAGTAGCAGTGCAATATGGCTGTATATCAGCGCAGCTGTGATTCGGCCGTAAGCACAAGGCCACAGGCCGAGTGCCATATAAGTGATATTGCTCATTTATACAACAGTTCTTTCTAATCCTCGAATCTGATTGGCTGATTGCCTTTTCCCGTGGTGCGATATACTAGTGATAACAGAACTCCAACCGTTTCACCGTTTGTATCCCTCCGCTTGCAGTATTTCTCACAGCGAGTGTCATGCCGGACACCCAAATTCACTTTAATTTGAGAAATAATGCCGTTGTGTCACAGAATGTAGTTTTAAGAGTTTTATAGGCGAGAATGTAGTTGTTTAGACTTCAACGTTTTCAGAGATGTGAGCTCCAGGGCGTCAGCAGCCGTTCAGCGCCCATGAACATGCTGAGAGCAGCCTCACCTCAGCCAGATCTTCTGCAATTTGCCGCTATATATATAGGGCTACCAGTTTTACGCGTTAATTAGTTAGTTATAAATTAATTAATTAGTTTTATGCCTTAATTAATTAGTTATAAAAAAAAATAACGCGATTAAAATATTTGAACGTAGTTAACGCACTGGCCCCACC
>NW_015768814.1:0-725 GCF_001515625.1 Sinocyclocheilus rhinocerous
ATATATATATATAAAGTTAATTTATTTTGGGCTCAAGTTTGATAAAGATGGATGGAGGTGTTTGTGTCTCCTGAGTTCAGATGACCTGTTCCAGCATGCTTCACCTTCTCTGTAATTACACACTAATATATCTGCTTCACATAGTGGCTGGAGAGGGAGCGAGCCAATCAATCAAACTCCTCTAGACTTCTGTAGCTAGTCTCATACACTGTACATTGGAGAGTTTGTAATGGTTTTGAACTTTAAAGTGCCCTGTGAATGGCTTTGAACCCCATAACCTCAGCACCCCTCCCCCAACCCTTTTTTCTTTCTTTTATACATTGGTACCTCATTTTACTTTTTTCTCTATTTTATGTTTTCTTTTGTTCCAGAGCAGTGACTCAAGATAAATGTATGTGGTCTATTAACTTTTGTTTTTCGCCTTTTCCCTTTTGTTCTCTCCCTCCGGCTGTCCTCGACAGATTAATTAGGAGTAATATATCAGTCATTTTGATCATTTAAGACATGACTGGAGCGAAATTCACATTTGTGGGTAAGTTTCTCTCCCACCTTCTCTCTTTCTTCTGTCTGTCATTTATATACACATAAAGATACACATTCTTACTACTTAAGCACTTCAAGATATTATAAGACCAGGCAGATAGACGGGTAAAAAACAATATTAATAAATAATATATACTAATAATACTAATATTAATGATATTAACATACTAATATTAATGAAA
>NW_015768815.1:0-724 GCF_001515625.1 Sinocyclocheilus rhinocerous
AAGGCCATTAAACTGCCTGGATGACTTCTGAAGTTTCACTAAGCACCCTCTATGCCACTCTGTAATGCATTACCTGGGACCTTGGCAGCCTCTGCCGGCTTTTTTACACAGGAGATAATAGTAACTGTTTAATTATGAATTACTACAGGTTCACAAGATATGGATTACGGTGTAAAAAAATGCCATTGGTGAAAATGATTAATGGGCCGCTATTGCCCGTGTTCCTCTACTTGATTGAGCTTGAATTCCATTGACTTGAATCCTGTTACTGCTTTTAAATGTATGAACAGCTCATTTCCTCTCAAGCTCCAAATTGTTGGAAAGCATTACAACATCATTGATGAATGAAGGGTAATTTGTATTACCGTAACGGGACAAAATTAGTGCTTATATGAAGCTGAGTAGAATGCAACTTTTTATTTTTATTTTTTAATCTAGCCATTAAATTAAATAATTTACTAATTTTATGCTAACATACTGAAGCTAAATGGAATCTTGGGATATTTGTGTCATTCTATCCATTTTCCAATTTGACGAAATTTAATGTAATGGATAAAATAAAAACAACTACATCACAGGCATTCAACAGAGTTATTTTAGTATCATTTATTTACTGTTATTGTATTTATTAATATTTTGAATTAGGTAATATTTATTATAATCTTAGTTTAACTTTTTGTTTCTCTCTCTCTCTCTCTCTCTCTCTCTCTCTCTATATATATAT
>NW_015768816.1:0-725 GCF_001515625.1 Sinocyclocheilus rhinocerous
TTGAGAGCTATAAATGGGAGGTAAGATTTCAAATTTCAGTCTGATCCTCATACAAATCTACCATAACCATCCTGCAATATATTTAGGTGAGTAAATGATGAGAGAATTGTTCATTTATAGGTGAACTATCCCTTTAAGAGCTCTCAATGACATTCAATGTCAAACCAATAAACCTATGAATAAGCCGGGTAAACTAGTCCTGCACAGGCAGAGCACACGGGCTATGCTGCAGTATGGTTTCACAGTTCACAAATACATCTCATCTCTATTCAGGTCTGCAGACGGGACAGCAATAGTGGCGTGCAGGAGCAGCGGTGTGTGTGAGATGGCTCTGCTGGGAACAACAGTCTTCCTCTTGGAGGAACACTTGCGTTTCAATTAGACTCGTACAGGAACACATGTCAGCACTAAAGAACAGGGCCTAAAAGATCTGTGAAGCAAAGTCTGGGCCAGAGCTGTCAAATCTACTCGCTGATACACTGCCCTATGCAATATGAGATTAGAGGCCTTTTAGATGTGATTTAGGACTGCGGTAGATCAAAAATAGAGTAAAACACAGACAAAGTAGACAGTGCCCTTCTTAAATACAATAATAAATGAAATTTCCTCTAGATCTGCTATGAATCAAATAGAGATGGAACACTGCAAAAATACTTGCCTTTTATATTTTTTTATATACACACTATGTTATGGGAGCTTGTTTCCCCACGGAATTAAAAAAAAAA
>NW_015768817.1:0-725 GCF_001515625.1 Sinocyclocheilus rhinocerous
CTCCTGGTCACGTCCAGGGACCAGACATGGAGGTTCCAGAGATCCAGGCAGTGGTGCCATATTTTGCTCTTCTCCTGGGAGAGAAGGTCCCTCCTCAGGGGAATCTGCCAGGGAGGGGCTGATGCCAATAACACGAGCTCTGAGAACCAAGTCATATTGGGCCAATATGGTGCCACAAACAAGACTTGTTCCCTGTCCTCCCCGACTTTGCACAGAGACTGTGCAATGAGGCACACTGGGGGAAATGCATATTTGCGTAGGTCCCTGGGCCAACTGTTAGCCAGTGCATCCGTGCCAAGGGGGGCCTCGGTCATGGAATACCAGAACTGGCAATGGGTGGATTCTGCAGAGGCAAACAGATCAACCTGTGCCTGGCCAAATCGACTCCAAATCAGCTGGACCGTCTGGGGGTGAAGCCTTCACTCACCTCGGAGCATGACCTGTTGTGAGAGGGAGTCCGCTACACGATTGAGGTCATCCGGGATGTGAGTGGCACGAAGAGACTTGATTCTGTGCTGGCTCCATAGTAAGAAATGGTGGGCGAGTTGTGACATGTGACAGGAGTGAACATCGCCCTGCAGGTTGATGCACGCAATCGTCGCTGTGTTGTCCATCTGGACCAACACGTACTTGCCTTGGATCAGTCGAAACCTACTCAAGGCCAAAAGCACCATCAACAACTTCAGGCAGTTGATATGCTAATGCAATTGGGGGCCCGTCCAGAC
>NW_015768818.1:0-725 GCF_001515625.1 Sinocyclocheilus rhinocerous
CGGTTTCGGCTTTGGCCAAGAATTTTCATTTCGGTGCATCCCTAAAAATGATTTCTCACTGTTCATGATGCTCAAAATACTGGAAAAGAATTCTAAGTATTGGTTTGATATGAACTTATCTCAAAACACAACTGACTATATTAATAAAAATTTCAGTGGCATATTCTTTTTATTTTACTCATATAATGCCTGCTAAAGTAGAGTTTTTAAGCGCTGCACTGCTTTGTTTACAGCGGTAACCAAAGAAACGCTGTATTGCTGCTGTTCCATGAGCGCCACCTGCTGTCAGAGAGTCAATTTGCATCTTCATTCAGCCCGTCTGCTGTTTTTGTTTTATGCAAGAATATATGTAGCATAATTTCACAAAGCTTAAGTCAGAACATTCTGCTTTTTATCCAAATATAATTTGTCTATTATTTTGCTCAGTGGTACATATATGTCAGATGCACTGTGTGTGGGTCTGTTCATTTTACACTTGCAGTATCAGGCAGCATTGTGTACATCAGTAGATTTTTTATTTATTGTTATTTTTATTATTTAACAAAACTAAAAGCAACTAATCAATATTTTAAAGTAATTACAGCAGATTTGCTTCACACAACATTCTGATGATTAATTTGTCTCCGCACACAGCTTCATAATCCAAATAACATCTTAGGTCCCGTTATTATAAGTGAAAGTACTTCAGATCTTTTTCTTCGTGTCCTGCAGCTGTGAGTCGGTGA
>NW_015768819.1:0-724 GCF_001515625.1 Sinocyclocheilus rhinocerous
CCTGTTTCTTCAATAGTTTAGAAACAGGTGTGCTTCTCTTAAAGCCTTTGAACGCCACTTCATGCATTGGAGTAGAAAGATGGAAAGACTGCAAGAGAGCAATGCCCATCAGGACGTACGTTAACTGTACGACTTCTGAAGAGTAGACAGTTTGGAGATGAGGATACTTGTGGTGCTCATAGGACTCAAAAAGTGTGGTAGAAAGGACACAGAAGGTGGGGGAAGGGCGCTTAGGACTCTGTGCTTGTGCAAGTATGCCACCTTCTGGAGAGTAAGAGAACAACAGCTCGGGCAACCGCCTAGAAACACACTTCTGCATGGTATCTTGAAATAAAACAGTAGACATGGAATCATACGTTTCATCTGTCTCTCTCTCTCTCACACACACACACACACATACAGTCACCTTGCATTTGGTTTGCCTCAGGGAGACAGCCTCTATCAGGCTCCATTGTGTTTTGAGCGCTGAGAGGCCCTTCTGGCAGGCTAAGGTAGAGAGAGAGGGTTAGAGGCCATACTAGAAAAGAGGGATGAGAGCGATTCAATCGCTCAACAAATGGACCAGGCTAATAGAGGCAGCCTCTGATCCTATCCGACACACAGCTGGGGGCCTTCTAATAAGAAAGGGTTGAAGAGGAGACACGAGAGAAAGCAAAAGAGAAATGGAAGAGGAAAGGGGAAACAGGGACTGCTCTATTGGCCTAATTATGAAGCAGATATAATA
>NW_015768820.1:0-725 GCF_001515625.1 Sinocyclocheilus rhinocerous
TTTTTTTTATTAAAAATATATTTTAAATATTCCAAACTTCTGATGGTAGTGTACAGGCTAACATATTTAACTGATTTAATCTGCCATTTTTCTTGACAGGTGAAAGTCGAAAACAACAAAGTTTATGTGTCTGTAAAGAAAAGGGTAAAGTACCTTCATATGGACATTTTATATTCTACATTAAATGTATGAAACCAAAATCAAAATCAGGACAATTCTGAGAGTAAAATGTTACAAATCTTTTCTGTGCAGATCCAGGGTCAGCCTAAACGTATCAAATGGATGGGAGCCAGAGATCAAGCGGTGTTACATACTGTCATGCTCCTTGGAGGAGGTGAGAGAAAAATGTCTGATATTCCCTGTATTTGCTGATTTATGTGGACCGTTTTAATGTTGCTGTGTATTGTTGAGCGCAGGCGCAGCCTCTTTAATGTGTGCTGAGACACTACGGCAAGAAAACTACGGTGGCAGGATTATTATGGTATCTAGAGATGACCTCCTTCCATACGACAAAACCAGACTCAGCAAGGTGAGGTGAAAACTGCTGCTAGAATTGTTTTTGCAAGAAAAAGATGTTAAAGTTGCTGTTACTACATTACGTTACTGAGACTACATTTTGAATGATTGAATAATTCCTTCACACAAGTGATTGATTCTGCTTCACTTGAAAATATATTCACTGCCGTAACTGACTCTGTTAAAGGCAGAGTAAGTGATTTCTGGTA
>NW_015768821.1:0-720 GCF_001515625.1 Sinocyclocheilus rhinocerous
GTGTGTGTGTGTGTGTGTGTGTGTGTGTGATGCTCAATTCCTCCACTTAACTGCAATAGGTTAGAAAATGTGAAATGATTTACTGTGGTTTTCCAGTGACTATTCCACCAATGCACAGAACTTCTGTTACACACTGTCATTGTCTCTCGATGTTCAGCTCACACACACTCCTCAACGATTTTCCAGCACACACATTCTCTCCATAATGACGGCTCTGAATATAGACTTTCCCTTTCTCAGCTCACCACACCCTCCTCAGATATTCACACACACGGGTGTGACATCAGTCAGCATGAGGGAATGCAGGAACTGTCTTCACTTCTCTCTGCTCATTCTGTCCTTTCTTTCATGCCTGTTCACTGGTTATTAGCTACTGCTCGTTCTAAGTGTTTTGATGAATTGATAAAACCCTAAATTAAAGTATTCAACTCCAAGGCCTGTTCAAACCAAGACAAATGTTCAGTGCAATGAACATTTTAATTTGAATCAACAGCTGTTCAGACTGACATGAACATTCACATGCCGTCAATGCAACCTTTTTGTTTTATACAGAGAGGCGTTTAATCTCTTTTCCATTGCGCAGCGAATAAAACTGAGATGTGTGCTGTTGGTCATGTGTCTGGAGACAATGCTGTTGTAATTTGGTGGCACTCATTAAAAGACTATTTTGCTAAGTGACAGTGAATAACAGAGGAAGAACCCAAAACCGTCTCTTTCTCT
>NW_015768822.1:0-725 GCF_001515625.1 Sinocyclocheilus rhinocerous
TGGAATCCCTCCCTCAGCCTCCACACCGTGTATCCCACAGTGTTCCTCCTCTCCTCCTCCAGCTTCTGCCTCTCCAGCTCTCTCTCCCTCTCCAACACGCTCGCTCTCTTCTTCCAGATAATCTCTCGCTCCCCCGCGCCCCCTCCCACGTCTTCTTTCCCGTTCTCCAGGCTGTCCAGCTACTCCTATTTTCCTAAAAAAAAACACACCTGAGCCTCTTTGCGATCTTCAAATTAGCGCAATAATTCACTGAATCATACAACTCAGGGAAAAACAAACTAATTTTCAGTTATACACAAAGATAAATAGCCCTGATAAACAACAGTTTGTAGAAATATGATTTAGAAAAGGACAGAACTAGACTCAGAAAGCCCTGAAACAGTTAAGTCAAAGATAAATATGGCTGTATAGAAGATAACATGGGTTCGAGCACCATTTGAAGTAACCACTGATTGTTTGGTGTGATCTGTGAAGTTAAAGTGTGACAATCCAGCCGCAAGGAAACTATGATGTTCCTAAAACAAGCACGTTCGAGCACTGTCAGGGTGACAGTAATGAGACCCGATTGGACAAATCTGAAGTACCGCCTCCAGAGATCTGCTCATTAGATGCTAACTGGAAAATCAATCAGTTGCTCATTAGCCTAAATGACACCTTAAAATCAGGCAAACAGTCTTGGGTTGAGCAGTTCTTTATAGATCTGTTTCCTGAGTGAAAACCTACCC
>NW_015768823.1:0-725 GCF_001515625.1 Sinocyclocheilus rhinocerous
TATGTTTTTATTAATATGAAGTAGCTTTTATTTTTACATTTTAAGTTTTCATCTTAATTTTAGTTGTTTTATGTGTTTTTGTCTTTTTTTATTTAAAAAATGTTTAAACATTTATTAGTAGTTTTATTATGGTTTTGTAATTTTTTTTTATTAGTTTTTTTATATATATATTTTTTGTTCAGCTTTATTTTTTTATTCCAATTTTCATTTTAGTTTGAGTTGGTTTTAATATTTTTGTTATGGTTTTGTCTTTTTTTATGCTCAGCTTTATTTTTTATTTCTCTTTCAGTATATTTTTCGGTTTTTATTTTAATTTGAAGTTTTAGTATTTTTTTGTTATGGTTTTGTCTTTTTTTTTTTAAGGGGTCATGAACTGCATTTTTTTAATTATTTCGTAATGTTTCCTCAGGTGCACTTATAATGTTACTATGATTTTTACATCAAAAATAAAAGGCCATTTTCTACCCTGATTTTAGCCCTCTGATTTGCACGCTCTGTTGGAAGGGGCGTGTCAGCTGCGAGACTTCAATGGAAACGCCCATTGCTATGATTGGCTGACATACGAAATAAGTAGAGCTCTCTCGAAAACGTTTACTACATTTTTACTATTACAGCTGTTGATTAAAGCATTACGTTTAGATCTACTCCCGTCGCAGACTGTTGAGCGCATGAATGCAGTGAATGCTTTCATCATAACTAACAGTGCAAACATGATGTAAATAAGA
>NW_015768824.1:0-725 GCF_001515625.1 Sinocyclocheilus rhinocerous
TTGTCTCATCTCATCTCACCTCTTTTCATCTCTTCTTGTATTGTTTTGTTTCTGGTTGTCTCATCTTGTCTCAACTCATGTAGTCTCTTCACTTTTTATTTCTTCCCTTAATTTTGTTGAATCTCATTTCATTTAGTCACATCTTCTTTAACCTTAATTACTGTATGCATTCACAACTCATGTTGTGGCTTGTTTTGTTTTGTTTTTTAAGCAAATGTAGTAAAATGAAGGTGAAACTGAACTAAATCAGACACTCTGACTCGTTTTCATTAGTGAGTGTAAACTGACCTCAGGACGCCTGCCACGGTTAACAAATGCACACACTGGGCTGTAGGCTCCACTGCCGCAGATGAACAGATGCGTCCTGTTATAAGGCTGGATCACTCGTAAGAAGTTTCCACATCCATGCTGAGGAGAACAAAAGAGAGAGAGATCATTTTTCTCGTTCCTAAAAGTTATCCTAAAATCTCTTTGAATGTAATTTTAAAGTCATTTAGTGCTACATAATTCTATTAGCAAGCTGATACGCTTATTTAGGAAACTGACAATGCCAATTAAAATTAAGACTATTTATTTCAATCCATTGAGGAAGTAAAAGTTTACATAGGTCAGGAATTCAAGGCCTATCTTAGAATATAGGAATCCCAAACTAAAGTGACGCCAAAGCGACTGCACATGAACCAGCCCAAAGAAAGAGTGAGAGAGGGATGAGTAGAGAAAGAAAA
>NW_015768825.1:0-725 GCF_001515625.1 Sinocyclocheilus rhinocerous
CTCTGTTTCACTCCTGAATCTTCTTTCCATATCACACATACGTTTATTTTCTCAGCCACAGCTAAGCCTCAGTATCCTGAGGTTTCTGTGTAATTGAGTTAGCCAATCACATCTCCCCTCGCTGTTTCTGGGACTCGCATCCAGAGCGTGAGAATAATGTCATGCTCAAATTTAATGTCTTATTAAAATAATTTATAGTTTCATTGCTTAAAAAAAAAAGTTACAGGGAACTACATAAAGTGAGCTTCCAAAGTAGCATTTATATGGATTAAAGAGTGAGTTCACCCAAAAGCAATGTAACTCTACAATCATTTACTCAACTCTGTTGTTTCAAACCTGTTTGACTTTCTCTGTCGTGGAACACAAAATGAGAACATTTTCATGAGAAAGTCATTTTCATTGTATAGGACAGAGCAGCATTGACATTTAACAAAATATTAGGGCTGGGCTGACAATATCCGATATTTGATTTTAATCTTCATTTTGATGAATCTGTATCAAATCTTAAATACCAGGAATCAGTCTTTGAATTGAAATATGTTTTTATGACAACCACCATTTAATTATTTATATTTCAACAACAAATTAGAGTAGAAAACATAATTATGTCAATAAGAAGTTGATATAAACTGCCGCATGTTCAATTAACAGTGTTCATAATAATATCTAAAAATGAATAGCAATTAGTGCTGGGCGGTATACCGGTTCATACCGAATACCGGTGT
>NW_015768826.1:0-725 GCF_001515625.1 Sinocyclocheilus rhinocerous
AACTTATGAACTTATTTTGGGCCTTAAAACAATCTCATTTACAAACAACCTTGAGGATGAAGTGACATTCTCAACAAAAGTGGACAGAAGAGGGGCAGCAACTGTCAAACCAATGAATAAAAGCATACCCCAATAAACCATCTGATTTCATGGGGCATATATCCTGCAGTTGCTCCAGGTACAGGTGGTTTCTATGTTAGTTATATTAAGCCTTGTTTCACATGCCACTTCTTTTGTAGACTACCGCTGGCAATGAAAGGTAATTCGTGGACTCGCAGTGTATGAAGTTGTTGCTTTAGGAGTTTAAGGGATATAAATCACCTTTTAAGACGCGCTGCAGACGACCCTCTCAATGACGATGTTTGATGTTGTAAGGATGAAAAGGTGCAGGAGTGGAGGCGGGTTCATGTGGGAAGTGGACTTTAAAAAGGGTGAACATTGCTTTGCTCTGCTGAGCACAGCTGCGGCACATCGAGCGCAGTCTGCTTGAAGGAGAGCGAGAGGAAGGAGAAGAGGAAAGGGGTGATTTTTCTGCAAATGTGAGGACAAATCTCTTAACGCAGCCCCAGGGCTTTGTGGGGTTATTCAAATGTTATGAATAAACAGTCTCTTCTCAATTCAACTCGTTAATTGTGACTAAAAGTGAGGGTTGCTATTATTCAGTTGGACCAGCTGTCCACAAAGCAGATTATATTGCTGGGGTTTTTGCTTGCACATGAGAAGCA
>NW_015768827.1:0-725 GCF_001515625.1 Sinocyclocheilus rhinocerous
CTAAAGTCCATGAACTAAAACTAACGAACATAACTGTGACAGTTTACAGCATAAGCAAAAATGTATTTCTCTTTTATATGTAACTTTTATATTTGTACTTTGAGTCCTTTCTAAATCATGCTTTTCTCAAACATTTCTCATTACAGCGAAATCACAAAAAAAATGTGGGAAATGAAAAATCTAATCAAGAACTTGCGGAAATATTCTCTTAGCATGACTGAGATTGGACAGAAAATCATTAATTACGTCATTCAATCATGGACGGATGATGCGGTCGTTTCCTGGCTGAAGACGTTACCTCATCAGATTCAGTTTGTAAACCTTCTTTATTTTTTTACTGAGAGGTTGAATCAGCTTCCAGATCGTCTGAAAAAGAACCGTGGAGGTCACATAGACATTGTGATTGTGGCTCATGGTGAAATCACGAACGGGCTCATGCCAGCAAGTCTCCTGATGCCTACTCCTACCATTATTGACACCGTTCTCTACTCTCCGTGGAACTGCCTAATTGATGCCTATGCTGCATGTGCAATTGCTGAGGGATGGAATAACACGGAGGGCAGAGATTTTTACAATCTTAATCCAAACCAGCCAGTTCTGTTTGAGCCGAACCCCTTGCCTAATCGCTGGAACCACATGCGAAGATCTTTCTACAATGTCCCAGTGATCCTTCTGACCCCTGTGTACCCTAAAGAACCAGTGTGGGAACAGTTTCAAGGCCTTCA
>NW_015768828.1:0-725 GCF_001515625.1 Sinocyclocheilus rhinocerous
TACTTATTTTTATACATATCAGAGAACTTTATTTCTAAATGTATCAAAGATATCTTAATAGCAAATCACGTAACTTCAACCGGGAACCGTCAAAGATTTGTGAACCCGAGTCCAAAAGGTACAATTTCAGCTTGCCATCTGGAGTGCTCTTTGATACTTACACGGGCTGCTTTGAAGGACCTCGAGCTCTACTACTAAAACAAACGTATATGCTTTCATTTTCATAAGCTAACGGAGGTGAAAACCAATATTGAATGACTGATGACACGATGTTGATCCTCAGACAGACATGAACTCAGAGATGCACATGAGGAGGGACTCTGCTCTTTCTGTAATGAGGGTAGAGTCATAGTGATGTTAGCGATGTTTGACCTAAATTAGGTCTCGGTAAAGGCGTGCTGAAGTAGCAGTGAATTAATAGCTTGTAGATGCAAGAAAAGAGACATTAGCACTCGTTCATCCATTGAGCAAAAGAATATAAATCTGTTGTATAAATTCTGCCCGTTCTAGTCCACGTTTACTTTCTCAAGTACAAGGTATTTTAGTATTGTTTATCTACTGGACAATTAGGCTTTGTCCTGAAGTGATTTTCTGAATTGTGATTACATTGGTGTTACACTTTGTAGCAAGTAGATTTCTTAATAAATGAAGGGGGGAAAAAAAATACAAATGTGAGTAAACTATGTATAATTGGATTGTCTACATACATGCTAGCCTGAAAAAAA
>NW_015768829.1:0-725 GCF_001515625.1 Sinocyclocheilus rhinocerous
TTCTTCAAAATATCTCTTTTGTGTTCCACAGAAGTCATACATGTTTGGAACAACATGAGGGTGAGCAAATGACAGAATTCAATTTTTGGGTGAACTATCCCTTTAATTTACCCCCTCAACAACAGTTTTTTATTTTGTTAAATAATAATAAAAATAAAAATTCAGTTTTGAAAAACCTGGATTTATGAGGTAGCCTGATTTTAAAAGCATGATTTCTAAACCCCTTCTAGTCATGTAAATTAATACAATCATATAACATCATGGACATTTTTATAAAGAATACATATTTTTCTAGCTATTTCAAGCTCTAAAATATTTGATCAGGTAGAAACTGATCAACAAAAATAAATAAAATAAAATAAAAACCCTTATTCTTAATCCTCATCCAGAAATCATGAATAACTGGTAGAACCACTGCTCTACACTATATCAAGAACAGCCCATTCATGTTTCTTGACATTCTGTTATAAAAAGGTTAATGAATAATCACAGGATGTCTGCTTTTCACAGGCTTTTCTGCATCTAAGAAATGAATGGGGGAAAGTCATTTGGAAGTGTAAAAATGTCCTGCTCTAGCACTGTACAATAAACTACAAGGGTATGACACCTACTTTCATGTGCAATAAAAGTTAAGGCACTTGCCCTGCAGTGCAGCTCCATATGTGTTCTATGGCAGTGTGTCCCAACCTTTCTTTAGTCGTGGCACCCTTTGGAAATTTTAACAA
>NW_015768830.1:0-725 GCF_001515625.1 Sinocyclocheilus rhinocerous
TTACTGCTGCAAATATAACATACATGAAATAACCCCCATATAGCAAACAAGACATTAGACAGAGAACACACACACAAAACAAGGATGCAGAATGCAGAGGGAAAAACTGGATATTTTATATGTCAATATATGTACAAATAATGTATAAATGGTTACTGTTGCTGTTACCTTTACTGTCACCACTGCTATAATAACAATAGTACAAAAAAGTGCAAGTAGTTAAATGACAAGAGATCTTTAAGAAAAAAACTAAAGTGTGGAAAAAAACAATAGTAATGATGATGATAATCTTAATAATATAATTAGAAAAGAAAATAGAATAGAATAAAAGAAAGTCAGAGAAAGGGGGATGGGGAGTGGCAAGATTGTGAAAGTGACAAGACTTTGTGTTGTGCGCCGGTGTGGTACATGAAACATCCTTACACAGAACCATAAGTTTAATTTTCTCAGAAATTATGAATGATTAGACTAGAGACATTAGAAAGACAAAAACTAAGCCTCTAATGACCCAGAACAGTTCAGATTGAGTTATTTTGATCACATTCTCAAGCATGACTAAAATTAGCGTAAAAAGTTTTTTAAAGTCATTATTATTATTATTGTTGTTGTTGTTGTTAATTTGGTCTAGTCCAAAACAGGAAAAATGTATGGGGATGCTGAAAACTATCAGGTGAAATATAATTATTAGGGGTGCAACGGTTCAACTTACTCACGGTTCGGTTTGT
>NW_015768831.1:0-725 GCF_001515625.1 Sinocyclocheilus rhinocerous
CGCATTGGCCCTCCAGGGCAAGATTTGAGGAACCCTGCCCTAGGCGATCGTCCCCTGCGTCCCTGGAACGCGTTTTTAACCGAGTGACCTCCCAGAACCTCAGGGCGGTGCAACTGGTGCAGTGCGAATGCGATCGGACAACGGACCGAGGGGTGGGCCGATTCCCGATTCTTGCATGGTGTGACATTACTGTCGGATCCAATATCGGCAAAGCATTGTCTTTTAGTTTCAATCTTTCCAAAAATACTGTGTTGAACTGTGCCTTGCAATGGTAAAATGAAGTGAACAAAGGCCAAGTTCTTACTGAAACGGTCTGGATCTTCATTAAAAATAAGGTTCGGAAGGCAGTGCAAAGACTGTTTTTCCACAGCTTGGCACTGCACAGCGTCACAGTGTCTTCGGAGCATCTTTATCATTTGATTTCTGCTTAGACCTGCGTTTGCGTCTCTCATTATTTACACCACATGCATGAATCGGTGGGCAGGGCTAAACAGGCAGTGATGTAGAAGGAGGCGTTGATCTTCTTCTGTGGAGGCGGGGTTTAGCCACACTATATTACGTCATAAAGTGGCACATTCCACATCCTGTCGTTGTGACAGACTGGCTTCATTATAAGCTGTTTTTAGACTAACGAGAAAGTTTAGAGTTCTGAAACTTATAGGATGTTTTTATAGTGCAATGAGATCAAAAGATCAAGGGAATTTTGATTTCTCAGTTCATGACCC
>NW_015768832.1:0-725 GCF_001515625.1 Sinocyclocheilus rhinocerous
TGCATTCTATCTCATTGTTTTATTGCAGAGAATTTGAATAAGTTAAGGTAGAAGCCAGGCTGGAGGTTGGGTTAGACAATAAGTGTTTCCAGGTATGGTTCCTCATATATCAAGAAAATTTGTCTGACTCAAAAATGGTGTTTATTTTAAAGGGATAGTTTGCCCATAAAAAAAAAACATACAAGTTTGGAACTACTTGAGGGTCAGTAAATGATGAAGGAATGTTTCAATTTTGGTCTCATTACACACTAAAATATACCCTTTCAGATCAGACAATTTACCTTGATTCACACGGAACCTGTGCCACACCTGGAAAAACCTATGAAATCAGAAAAAAACATGAATTTCAGAGAAAGAGAGTAAGAGTAGTTTTGCTATCATAAGGGAGTTTTTCTCAGAAGAGACACAAAACCAAAAGTCATCTCTCTGCACTTCAGCTTGTGGGTGTTAGCAAGGCACCAGTTAAGCAGCATCTCTGTCCCTGAATAAACCCAATGCAAAGCTGAAAGAAAGAGGAAACAGTGCAAACAAACCTGATCCTGACACCTTCTCAGGGCTCCCAACATTCTTTATCACTTATTCATGGCTATGGGTGACAGGGGCCATGAAACGGCCCGACGTCTCATTTCAGACCTTTTCTGCTGGCCGCACGCACAGGTCTCAACTACTTTGCAAGTCAAACCACAAGTTACTGCGAATGTTCATCCCACCCCAGCCCCCACCCT
>NW_015768833.1:0-725 GCF_001515625.1 Sinocyclocheilus rhinocerous
GATGTTCATATGTGCTTTAGCACGTTCAACGCCCTTACATTGTATTTCTGGGTTATTGTGCACAAGAGCAAGGAATTTTTACCCTGTAAATAGGATGTTGGAAATATCTCCTACACCAAACCCAAACTTAAACCTACCTGATAGTGTTATTGAATGCAAAAGTTATATAAAAACACATTTGCTGATAATTTCCAATGAGCCTGGGTAGTAATGTATGCTATACCATAGCCAGCGTTTGATGCAGTGAGTGTGAAGTCAGTGTGACTGAGATGCCTACCATGACGTCTAAGTATTTTTCCAGAAACAAAGCGCAAAATAGCTAAAAGTAAGTGAAATCTTAAACGTTTGAGGGTTGCAATGCCAATAGAAGATGTTTTTTTTCAGAGCAGCAGAATCTTGATCCTTCTCATGTCTGGAAAATCTACTTTTCAACTCTCGTAACAACCCAGGCGAGGAGACCTTTAAAACTCAAGGAGAGCGAACGTTCTTAAATCGTGATTTAACATCTGCTTTCGAGACAGAGAGTCTGATCTGCCACCTGCCAGGGCAGAGCTCATACATCATTGTCTGCTGCCGATGATGTCATTTCCTAGATTCAGCGGCCACAAAGTTGAAAATGCATCTGCCTCTGAAGACGTGCAGGGTTCGGCTGCAGTGCAGGGCACATTTTGACATTCTGCGCACACTGAGCCAAACCTCAAAGTTTAAGGTTAATGCATCAGAAG
>NW_015768834.1:0-725 GCF_001515625.1 Sinocyclocheilus rhinocerous
TGATTACAATCCACCGTCTCTTCCAACGCAAAGTTCAGTCCAATCCGATATTAATAAATCGATACAATACGCGAGTATATTCCTCGAAACTTCTGCCGAATGTTTGAACACCAACCCGCCTTCTTCCGCCTGTGGCTGTCACTCATAGCCAGCTGTGGCCTAAGGATGAATAGAAACGCGTGGTTGCCTCCTTGAATTTGCTAAATACGTGGGTTATCCACCAGGGGGCGTTCAGAGGCTTAGTAAGAGCAGCGTTCAAATCTGTTTAGTAGAAGCTCTCGTTTCAAATCTCAGGACGTGTTTTTGTCCAACTGGAGGTCTCTTTGTGCACTAATAATATATATGTTTCATTTTATTAATTAGTTTATTGGAGCCTGACAAAGAAATGTCTTTACAATGATTAAATAAAATGTACTTATCCTGTAATTACAAACACCTGAGAAAGAATATAATAAATAAATGTTTATTTTTTTATTTTATTTTTTTACTGACAGGTAATCCTGAGAAGGTAGGTCAGATTTTAGGTAGCTCAACTCCTTTGAAGGCAGCAAAGCACATTTCTGATCAATAACTCCTGTAGAATGATGCGAGTAAGTATGAATATTGACAGTATATCAAAGCCCTATATGCATTTTCTGATTACCATTATGTACATTACTATGCATATAACTTGGTTATAGCCAGGGGCGGATCTAGAAAATAATTTTTAGGGTGGCAAAGGGGTG
>NW_015768835.1:0-726 GCF_001515625.1 Sinocyclocheilus rhinocerous
AAAATATAGAAGGAAGAGCTTGTTTGTTTTTGAGTGCCATAGTTTCAGACAACCTCTTTTCCCTTGGATGTACAAGGAATACTGGGAACACCTTGTCCATCTTCCGGTATCGTACCCCAATCCATGTGTGAAATTTTTGCATTGCATCACGGTCTCCTTATACAGTGTGTGTGTGTGGAAGCAAACACAGATAGGCCACCTGCTCTGAGAAGGGTACGGCGTCTACATGTACATTACGCAACCCTGTTTGTGCAAGAGAGTATGTACTCTGAGCATTACACAACCAGTTCTTCAAAGCACATGCTGGGTTGCACATTTCTCACATGTTGGGAACAGATCAAGCTTATATTTTGTACAGCTTTAGCCTGTTTCATTTGTGACACACTAAACCAGATCTGTATTGCATTTGTGTTGAAATGCTGTCTGATTTTCTGGTGTGGAAATGTGCTAGAGTTGCCTTTATCCTTGTCTCTTGGTCCAGGTTATTGATTCCATTGGCCACACAAGCGTGAAAGGGTGGGGCAGGACTCTTTTATGATTGGTTTCTTGATGTATCAATTACTCTGTTGGAGCGAGTAATGCATGTGACAGGCAGTTTGTTTATGGAGTTGTTCCGGGTCATGGTCAAAGCCTTGCTAAACACACAGGTGAGGAAGGGTTCAGCTCATGTCACTCCTGGGGAACTCGCTCACCCCTGACGCACAAGGAGACTTTCTTTGTTTAAAT
>NW_015768836.1:0-725 GCF_001515625.1 Sinocyclocheilus rhinocerous
ATTAGCAACCTTAAAAATGGCATAATAGGGGCACTTTAAAATAATGGCAAAAAATTATAATAATTAATGTATTGTATGATGTATAATTAATATATGCATGTGTATATATATATATTGTAGAAAAATGACAGTAGCATTGAACTAACAGATCAGCATGGAACTATAAATATAAATAATATAAATGTGTGTGTGTGTATTTATGCAATGTGGTACTATTTTTACTGCCTTTTTAGTTATTTAAATTTTAAAAAACATTGTATTACAGTAATTTTTCTACTAAAGAATACATAAAATTACAGTAATGAGATTCTAGCAAGACATTTTAAAATATCTGAACAGATTACGAAGCTGATAATTTGGAGCAAAATGTGCTTAATTGTCGTAAAAAATAATGTCACAATGCAAAAACAAACAAAAAAAACCCTTAATGCTCCTAAAATCTGGTTAATTTTTTAAAATGCAAAATATAATTTCATTTATTTTAGAGAAATGTGACCTCAGCATGTTTTTGTGAGATTCACTTTATTATGCCTCTAGGTAAAAAGCCTTCATTTACTCCTCCGTCTAAATATCAACATGCTCCGTGAATCTGAATCACAGTTTCACGTAGGGACACATGAACGACGCAAAGCCTTCCGGCAGGACCTCCTCCCCATCCAGGCTTTGAGAGCTCATGTTTTCATCTTACACCACAAAAGGTAATTAAACATGTTGACTTAGAGCAG
>NW_015768837.1:0-725 GCF_001515625.1 Sinocyclocheilus rhinocerous
TGTTGAACACAAAAGAAGATATTTTGAAGAATGTTGGTAACCAATGCTGGTCCCCATTGACTTCCATAGAGAGAAAAAATACTAGGAAAGTCAATGGAGAACAAAAACGTTTGTTTGGAAGAAAGAAATTCATACAGGTTTGAATGAATGGTGAAATAATGCTAACAAAATGTTCATTTTTGAAAATGTTATGAGCTATCCTTTTAATAACCAAGACCAACACAAGAATGAAATTGAATGATTTCCAGTTATACACACCAATATAACAATAAACAAAGCAATATTTTAGCTTATTTATAGTTGTCTCTACATATTAAACTGTGACATGGAAAAAGTATGTCATGGATGAACGATATGCAACCATTTTCATTTATTAGAATATAAATGCTATATACCAGTATAAAAACAAACAGCAATATTTACCTATGTATATTCTTACTAACACATTTTAATGAAAAAATTGTCATGCAGAGACTATAAACATGTCTGAGTGACGCCGCAGACAAAACATTGAATCAGAGTTTTGATTTGATTCACTGATAGCAGCAAGACGTCATGAAAATAAATGGAAAAAAATGCATGTGCGCAAATATGTATGTGTTTATACATATGTATGTATATATAATGTAGTATATAAAGTAGCTTATGGATGTACTATGTCTGTGTGTGTGTATATATGTGTGTGTGTGTGTGTATGTATATACGTGTGTGTGTGTGTGTGTGTG
>NW_015768838.1:0-725 GCF_001515625.1 Sinocyclocheilus rhinocerous
TCGAATCGAATCGTGAGTTGAGTGAATCGTTACATCCCTACTCACAGGTGCAACTCGCATAATTGTACATTCATCTTACAGTGTGACAATATATATACTGTATTATGTAATGTTTTTCATAATCGCAACATAATTACGATGACATTATACAGTATTTCACAATATCTCACAATTCCATCTTTGTTTCTTATAATTGCAGCATAATTACAGTATGACATTACATTACAATTTCGAATATATCAAATATATCTCAGTGTGACTTTATGAGAAACCGAGTTGCAATTGCAAGATATAATGGTAACTTCATATCTGAAAATGTGACATATCTCATGTGATGTTGTTTCTCATAATTGCAACATAATTACCATGTGAGATTGCATTTCATATCTCACAATTCCAGCCTAGTTTCTTATAATTGCAACTATATCTCACAATGTAACTTTATATCTTGCAATAGCACCTCCTATATTTATACCAACCTCATATTTTAAAATTTGCCATTATATCTCATGTTATGTTATTTCTCTTAATTGCAACATAATTACCATGTGACATTAGAATTCATTTTATCTCTCTGTTTCAACTTAGTTTCTCATAATTGCGACTTTATCTCACAACATGACTTTATATATCTTGCAGTTGTGAATTAAATCTTGTTGTGACTTTATATCTCACAATTGCTACTCAGTTTCTCATAATTGCAAATTATATCTTACATGTCTTAC
>NW_015768839.1:0-726 GCF_001515625.1 Sinocyclocheilus rhinocerous
CTATAAACTATTGTTGGCCAAATATTTTCCTTTTGTGTTTCACAGCTAAATAACAGTGCATGGATTTGAGACAAACTGGGGATGAGTAAATAATGACATAACTGTCCTTTTTACATAAATTCTTCTCATACAAGTGTTGCTTCAGTAAAATTATAGAAATCTTTTAAATAAAGAGCATTTAGTGTCAAGATAGAGAATGCCAAAAAGCTTATAGTACTTCAATTAATGTGCAATGTTCAAGTAATCAAGCCTAATATTCATAGTTTAAATGCCTGCAGGTGCCTAGAAAGGGAGACTGTATTCTCTTTTGTGATGATGGACCCCCGGGGTCTTTTCATTACCCTCAAGAGTTTCTGAGAAGATGTTAAAAATTCTGCTACAGCTTTTATGACTTTTAAATTACAACTTTTTGTTATCTCTTTTTCTACAGACATTTTATCCATTATAACTCCCTATTCATTTCCTCTACTAACTCTCCTCAACTTTCTCCATCAGTCCCAGGTCTTGTATGGTTTAATGACTATAATAATATACCTGAAAGTTACTTCCTTTGAAGCAGGAGGACACACAGTTGAGTCACCTTTGGGTCATTACTGGACTGCCGGCAAGAAAATTAACTGAGCCCTTTGCCTGTGCGACATGCTGAAAGACTTGCCTTGCTGGAATAATAATGCTGACTTAGATCAAAGCTTCCTCTCCAGTTCAAGCACCTAAAAATCAGTGATT
>NW_015768840.1:0-726 GCF_001515625.1 Sinocyclocheilus rhinocerous
TGCTTTATGAAGTTGAAACAACTGATTTCATTTAAGAGTGAAAAAGGCCACATCTAGTGTGGTTTGTTGTGGTACATTAACTATAAGCTTATTCCTCAAGGAATGGCAACATAAATATATAAAAAGATAAGAAAACTAAAGAATCATGGCTCCCGGGGAAGTAGAGTAATAACGATTCCCCTATAGAGAAACCAAATGCATCCACACTATTTGTTATTAAAAGAATAAAGTGATTAAAACTCTAAAATATGCTCTAATCTTCATGATTTTTGCACTACTTTCGATTTTTCTTCATTAACTGCATTTCATGTTTGAAGTTTATGATTTACCCTCACAAACAAATGATTGCAGTGTATCCCACAGGGAATGGCCCATATTTTTAATCAGTTCTAACCTTGAGCTTTGACATGTAAATTTCATCATGCTGAATTTGATTTTGCGAGCCCCTATGCGATGTAAATATATGCATATTTCATATTCATGTGAGTAATTGTCATTCTCCCCAAAGCAAACAGTGACAAAACAAACTAGTTTGTGGTTAGAATCAGGCAGTGACATAAGGGGAGATTTTTTGCAGTTTGTAAGCCAGGTTCACAAGGCCTGTATAATTCTGAAGTTTGCTTGACTGTCACATTGTCCTATTATTGTATATTAATGCTCTAAACATTATTTAACCCATTGGTCCCTTTTCAAGTCATTGTAAAAAGACAGTTCTGCCCAAAATAT
>NW_015768841.1:0-725 GCF_001515625.1 Sinocyclocheilus rhinocerous
TTCCACACTAGTCAACATGAAACAGCATTTGACTTCCGGAGTAACCTTAACCAGCAGTAAATTACTGAAATTACTGGTAATATTTTTAGAAATATTGCATTACATAAAACATTAGCCTACAGTTATGCTTAACAACTATTTAGCTACTGGTTAACAATGAGTTAGAACTACTTTTCTACATGGATGAACTTCTGGTTATGCATTACTGTCATAATTTCTGAGGGTATTATTTCAGGGCATTATTTATTCACCATCATGTCATTACAAACCTGCATGCATTTATGTTTTGCACTGAACACAGACAAGAATTATGCACAGAATGTCTCTGTTTTAGGAACTGTTTGCACTCACAATGAAAGCCAGTTGGGTCCAAACAACACTGGACCCCATTTACTTTCATTGTGTGGGCCAAAAACATTTTTACAAAATATCTTCTTTTATGTTCTACAGAAGAAAGTCATACTGGTTTGGAACAACAGGGAGGGTGAGTAAATGACAGAATTTTCATTTTTTTGGGGTGAAGTATCCCTTTAAATCACAGACAGTAATCTTTCTTTTTCTTTAGCTAATGTTAACGTACAGTGGGTATAGAAAAGAATCACCAGCCTTTAAAATACATTAAACACCTTCATATTTTGTTGATATATATGTGTAAATACCTTCACATTTTGTTGCTTTGCAGCTTTCACTTGGATGTTATAAGTTGCACTGAGTAAATACAGCTG
>NW_015768842.1:0-726 GCF_001515625.1 Sinocyclocheilus rhinocerous
GGCACCCCTGCTCTCGACAGACGGCACCCAGGTTGGGAAACACTGAATTAGACTACACTGCTCGTGCTGTATGTTTTTAAGTCACAACAAGAGTCCAATTGTACAGTATGATGTGTTTGAGCACAAAAGATGTTTGTTTTACCATTATTTCACTGTACTTGCACTTAAGATTCAGTGGTGGAGGGGTGACTCATTTTCTGAAAAGCGGTTCAGGAAACACTGACTGACATTATTATGTTAAACCACTATTTCCCCATCATTCTCTCTGATAAACTCCAAATGCTGTCATCTCAAACTGAAGGCCAAGGGTAAAATGTACCTATAGCCTGCAGTACCATGTGAGCTACTCAAACAAGATGACAGACTTTCAGAAAGACTGTGAGAAAGTGAAAATGCCCTGAAGAAGAAGTTGGCACACAGGAAACGTCCCTTCACTATATATCGTCCGCAGTGTATTTGCTCCCACACGCCACATGCTGTGGCCTGTTTCTTGAGCTGGACTAAACCAAATAACATCAAGAAAGAACACACCCACCTAAAATCCTAACAAAAGCCTGCGGGACACCCACACAAACCCCTACATACAAAACACACACACATTATTTAAAATGGCAAATCTGTAAACTTGAGAAAGAGAGACAGCGACAGAATAAGCTGGAGGGAGACAGACACATCACTGCTCCCTACAATTCATGAGATAAATGGGATTTCTATTAGGTACATCCA
>NW_015768843.1:0-726 GCF_001515625.1 Sinocyclocheilus rhinocerous
TGAGACTGACAGACTCATGACTCACTGCCATGGCTCTAATTAAACTGCACAGAGACATTATAATTAAGACATTTACCTTTTTCATCCTCTGTTTGTATGTGTGTGTATTGGGATGTGCGTTTATGCATATGCCATAACATGTCTTCTCAGTTCATTTTAGGTTTAGTCATGAAAATGTTGTTTTAAAACAATGTTTCTCAACTTTAGGACCCAGATTAGGGCCATAGCGTTTGCTTGGAGAATGACATTAATAATAAATATATGGAAAAGACCTATTTTAACTATGCACATTTAGGTTCAGTTGTGTTTTGTTTTTGCATTTAGCATTGTTTTACCTCACTGTCTGCAACACACTTGCTATGAATCACTATTTTAAAGTGTTTCTTTCTCATTGTCCAGGCTCTGGAGTGGATCCATGACACCGGTGAGTTCTATCTGTCCACACACACCTCCACAGGCTCCAGCATCCACCACACGCAGGAGCTTCTGAAGGAGCACGAAGACTTCCACATCACAGCCAAGGTACGACTGCACCACAGCGATGACAAACACCTGGGCTGCTCCTTTTAACTCTGCAGTTACCTAAAGCTCATTCTCTTCCTGTGTCCCCAGCAAACCAAAGAGCGGGTGAAGCTGCTGATACAGTTAGCGGATGGTTTCTGTGATAAGGGCCACTCCCACGCCGCTGAGATTAAGAAATGGGTCACGGCCGTGGACAAACGCTAT
>NW_015768844.1:0-726 GCF_001515625.1 Sinocyclocheilus rhinocerous
TTTAAGTCATGTTAAAATAAATATAAAAAATATAAATATATATATTTTTTAAATGAAATTCATTTTAATAATACATTTAAAATTAAAATTAATTTTTTTTTAAATTATCATGTCAGGACAGGATGATTTTCATTACTGTATTGCAAACACAAGTAAAACAAACACACATTACAAAAATGATTCTGACACAATGCAAAAAAAAAGTGTACCTTTTTATTTTAAAGTGAAATATGACATGTACGTGGAGAGTTGGTGGATATAAAGATTTTAGATTAAAAAATTGTTTGTTTTTTTTATATTTTATTGACCAGGTTTTCACTTCACTAATTAATTTTAAATGCTCCTGCAGTATGAGATTTTTTTTCATTATATTCACTTCTAAATTAATGAAATTGTAAAAACTGCATGCATAATTACAAAAAAAATTAGCTCTTCATTTGATGAATATTTTATTCACAGTTTCAGATGGAATACAGCATGTCACACTGCAGGACAGAATATCTTCCCAAATGTTTTTCATGTTAACAGAAGATTTAAAGTCTGATGTGATTAAAAGCCATTAATAAACCAGCAGGTCATCATACAGCTTAACTGAAATCATAAATCTGTATTATAATTATACTGAGAACTACTGGCCACATTATGCATTATCTGCTTAATACGGGACATATAAAACATATTTCACACACACACACACACACACATACATATATATATATATATATA
>NW_015768845.1:0-726 GCF_001515625.1 Sinocyclocheilus rhinocerous
GCGTTATAGTAAAATAGAAAAACAACAACTGCAATGTCACTTTGCAAAGAGCGATTAGTTCATGAAGAAAAGCTAGAAGCAGTCTTGAGTAAAAGCAATGGGGACACTAAGAAGTCTAAAGCGGTCTGTGGTGTTTGCAGTCGGATGTATCGAGACCCTAAAATCCTGCCCTGCTTGCACACGTTCTGTGCGGACTGCATTCGCCAGCGCGAGCCGTTCTCTGAGCGTCGCGTGAACGGGGAACGACGCTCGCCAGAGGATGACACGCACCGGCGCGACTCTGGCTCAACAATCCTGTGTCCTGAGTGCGATTCAGAGGTGGATCTGCCCCCATCGGGTGTGGATGGGCTGACCACTGACCATCTTGCGCTGGACGAGGTTTTCGCGGAGACGCTGCTGGTGGACTGCAGGGTTTTGTGCGACTTGTGCAGCGACAGTGACGCGGAGAAGCGCTGCGAGGTGTGCGGCGTCAATCTCTGCGACTTCTGCAGTCAGGCCCACAGGTCAGTTTATTAGAGAGTTTAGTTTCGTAATTAACACGTAAAGTAGAAGTTCATTTATTAATCCTCAAACCACGCATGACTTTACTCCTTTAACAGAAATTGAGAAGTTAAAGCGATAGTTCAACTAGAAAAATTTAAATTATTTTAATTTTTTTCACCCTCATGTTTTTTTAAACTTGTATGACTTGTATGAGAATATATTTTGAAGAATTTTGGGAACTAA
>NW_015768846.1:0-726 GCF_001515625.1 Sinocyclocheilus rhinocerous
CATACCTAACCAGCATATGCTGTTTTTTTCAACAGGGTAGTGCATTGCTAAGTGTTTGCTAGGGTGTTACAGGTGATTGATTGCTAGGACATTGATGCTAAGGTATGTTTTTAGCCTGTTGCAATAGGTGGTTTCTAGAATGTTACAGTATATGTGATTTCTAGGGTCTTCTCTTATGAAAATTAATCATTTATTATAGTAAAAGTGTAGTAACCATGTTTTTTGCAGTATTGATTACTATGTGTATAACCCCAGTTTTACTACAAATACCATGGTTAAACTTTGGTTAGTGTAGCAATTTGTAGTATTTGTAGTAGTTTTAGTTGTAGTAAAATCATGGATAATTTTTGTAAGGGTTTCTAGATGGTGTTTTAGCACTTTTCTATGAAGTTGCTATTTCTTAATTGCAAATTTGATTGCTACAATGTATCTCAGTGTTTCAGAAAACAAATTGTTTAAAAAAATGTATATTACCAATATGGTGTGTTGATTTATTTGCTAGTTTACTGTCAACATTAGCAATGTTTTGTGGCTAATATTAGCAATACTGAATTGGTAATATTAGCAGTGGTGAATTATTCATATTAACATTTGTATCTTTATATTAGCAATACTATATTGTATTGCTAATGTTAGCAATTTTGCACTTAGGTTAGCAATTTATATATTAACAGTGGTTGGTATATTACCAGTAAGGAGTTAATACGTACGTGCCTTCTGTTTAGT
>NW_015768847.1:0-726 GCF_001515625.1 Sinocyclocheilus rhinocerous
TTTTTTTTTTTTCAAGTTTATTGTCGACAGGCCTCTCATATTTGCATATGTGCTTTTGTGTCGTAGTGTAAATAATGGGACAAACTACATAATCGTGTTATGATTTCGAGTTGGGCAACTAAACAGGGTGTAGTGTACTAAACGTGTCTACGTCACAGACGCCCGCGCTGTAACCGGGCACGTGACGCAGAACTCTGAACTTTCCTTTTCTCTGCTTGCTTCTGTAAATCATTAACATGGTGTTTGTTTAAAATATGCGGACAGGCCATTAATCCCATTATTTGTTTTACAGTTAGACCCATACATGGATGAAAACTTCATTAAGCAAGCTTTCAGCACTATGGGAGAGACTGCATATGGTGTCAAAATAATTACACATCGAGTTACGGGGTAAGATTACATCTCTAAATAAAGTGCAGAAGCTGGCTTCCAGAAGTAAAAAGCCCATCAAGCAGATAATTTGTTTTTAATTCTTTAAAGACAAGCCTGCTGTGAGGTTGTTAACCTTTTCTTTTAATATTAGTTTTTAACAGCAGTATTCCGGTGGAAAACTACATTACCCATAAATCTCCACCAATCAGAGAATCTCAATAAGCAAATCATGCCAAAAGAGCTTTTTAGTACCCACATACTCCCATGAAGCATTGCGTTTTTTGCAATAAACATAAAATATATTGTTTCCCTATATAATCAACATCTTTAAATTAATAGTTTTATATTTCTCGA
>NW_015768848.1:0-726 GCF_001515625.1 Sinocyclocheilus rhinocerous
GTCAGGGCAGAGGCCGTGCTGTTGTGTCCTGAGGAGTCTCCCGTGTCGGACTGAAGGGTCGGTAGGCTTGGGTGGGTGGTAGGGGAGGAGGAGGAAGTGAGGAGGCGGGATGCAGGTGTAGAAGCAATAGAACTTGTGGATTTGGGGATTTCTGCAGTGGAGGTCTTGATGTCCTGAGTCGGGAGGATTCTCACAGCTGAGGGAGAAAGAGAGTCAATGATTTAAATGGTTATAGTGTGTCTAAACAGATGATAAAGGTTATAAATGAAAAATGATTAACTAAGAACATTAGCTGAATAAGCATTCAAGATGAATCGCAAATCAGCCAATAAACCAAACAAATTAGGATTAGGACTGCATCAATAAGTTCATCAATTATGAAACAAGTTCAATTCAGTGATAAGCAGCTTTACAGAATAGAACAACAGTGCTGTTATTGTTGAACGCTCCCATTAAAATCAACGTAAATGGAAAATGTATCCTCTAGCACACTGTCATGACAGCTTGTTATAGTTTGTACAAAATGTCACAATTGTATGGCATATAGAATTTATTTAAAATGTAAATAACTGTTTTGTTTTTCATGCTGCTAAGAGGGTCAGTGTAAAGTGGTCTACTTAGGCCACATCAAAAACAGCAACATATTCATTTAGGAACACAGATTTTAGCTCCTTTTTGTATATCTATCTATATATATATATATATATCTATATATATATATATATA
>NW_015768849.1:0-726 GCF_001515625.1 Sinocyclocheilus rhinocerous
TTTTTTTTAAATATCAGGATCCCTGGTTCATCAATGGGAATAACACTTGTTGAGGGGTTCAAATAAATAATGTTTATTAACTTATTTTATATACTTGTTCTGTCTTATTTTTAGTGATTTTAAGTCATCTTGAGGCCCCCTGTATGTTTGTTGAGGCCCCCTAGTGAGCAAAGACAAAATGCTAAATTATTATGATTTGTAAAGTGTAAATACAATTTTTTGTTTCTATCTTTAGCAGATCGAAGGATTGTGCTGTTGGGTAAAACTGGATCAGGAAAGAGTTCAACAGGAAACACCATCATCGGAAACTTTGTTTTTAAGCAAGGGATTTCCTCTAAGTCTATGACTAGACACTGTCAAAGACATGAGACAGCAGTGGAGGATAAAATCATTTCAGTGATTGACACTCCAGGACTATATGATACATCAATGAGTGAAGGGGACCTGAAGAAAGAGATTGAGAAGTGCATCTACATGTCTGTTCCTGGTCCTCATGTGTTTCTGCTAGTCATCAGACTTTGTGTGAGATTCACAGAAGAAGAGAAGAACACAGTGAATTGGATTCAGAAAAACTTTGGGGAAGGAGCTTCTGATCACACCATCATTCTGTTCACTCACACAGACCATCTGAAGGGGATTTCACTGGATGAGTATATCAGTGAAAGTAATGATCTCAAGGCTCTTGTTAATAAGTGCGGTGGCAGATTTCACTCATTTAACAATGAA
>NW_015768850.1:0-726 GCF_001515625.1 Sinocyclocheilus rhinocerous
AAAAAAAACTACTGTCAGATGCAAACTCAGAATTCAGAGAAAAAAGGAAAAACTATGAGATATAAAATGCATTGTTCTTACCACATTATAGTCATGTATAATCTAATGAGAATTAGCACTAAAAATAATGGGAATTACAAAACACTGAAAGTAAAATGTAAAAGATATAACGGGTATAATGTCATGACTGATACCTTGTGCTTCATCCAGTACGACATCACGATGTTTTCTGCCGCAGCTTTTGAGGCTGAGTATGGATTGGTGGGTCTTTTTGGACTCAGTTCATCAAACGGCTGTGAAAACAAGATCCAGATCACACACTTCAGCTGACATCAAAATACTGCTGAACTAAACAGATCAACAGGAGATGGCTGGTTAGTCTTTCTCATGATGGGTTCATGCACTCCAAAACTAGAACTAGTGATGCACGCTTTCCAAACACTGCTTCATGAAGCTTCAAAACCATTGGGAATCATTTGTTCGGAGCGTGTATTAAAGTCACTTCAGTAAACGAGGCTTTGTTACTGCAGAATTTCAGTGGTTCTGTGAACTCATGAACCAGTGTCTATATAGAATTTTTACCTGATCTCAGATCAGTTTTATACATTTGTAGATATTTTTAATGCCACATTTGTTGAGTTGAAGAGTTGAAGTTATTAGTCTCTTATTGGTCCGATTAACTAAACTCTCCATTAAAAACAAACAAAACAAGCTCTGCTATTTAAA
>NW_015768851.1:0-726 GCF_001515625.1 Sinocyclocheilus rhinocerous
TTATGGAAGCATTTTTGCTCAAGGCAGCCATGCAAATTATTACTTACTGCCCTGTAAGCTGATAACACAAATTAGATGCCGATTAAACCTGAACAATGTATATAGAATTAAACAGAGGGGGGAAAAAGATGGAAAATGATACCTGGATGCTTATGACGAAATGCTGAAGTAAAACATACTACGGTATATGCGAATTTCTCTCATGGCTGAGGATGAAATAAGTTCAGTAAATGGAAAAAAGCAGCTTGCATGTACTGATGTGGATTATTACTTTAAACCAAAAATGAACTAAAACCATAAAAAATTATACAGACATATTTAAAATAAAAACTAATAAAAATGACAAAAATCAACAAAACTACCAAAACAATATAAAAATAAAATCTAAAACAAAATATTAACAAAACCATAATTTGGCCTTGTGTTGTGCAATATTCTAGAAAGGCCCTAGCAACTGCCTAGTAATGCCATAACAACCTAGCATTTGCCTAGCAACACCCTAGCAACCATGCAGAAGACTCTGGGAAACTCTGACAACCAGCATTCAAATGAGCCTATATTTAAATTACATAATGTACATTATAAATTTAAATTAAAAAATTTAATTTGTAATCTTTTCAAACCATTTTCTTTTTCAACTACATATAAACACACTTCAGAGTTTTTAGGTCAGACTTTGTCAAGCCAACAATCAAAGTCTTGATGAACTTTTCTTTTCTAGTCCAT
>NW_015768852.1:0-724 GCF_001515625.1 Sinocyclocheilus rhinocerous
CACGCACGCACGCACACACACACACACACACACACACACAACTGCCAAACTTAGAACAAGTTTATAAGCAGGAAATTATGTTGACTTTATGTTATGTTGTTTATGACAGTGAGATATTTGTTTGCTAGTAATATGAATCTGTAATGTTCTCTGTCATTCAGTAGGATGATGATTTGTGAATCAGTTGCAAGATGATGCATTTCAAAATAAGGCCTGAAACAGAATGTGTATTTGCAGCCTCAAATCAGCACGTCCATCAAAATTGCTGATAGTTTGGGTTAGATAGGTGTTTGTGTGTGTGTGTGAGTAAATAAAACACATTGTATTAGTAGTGATACAAAATGATGTATTTTAGCTTGCATTCTATATAGATACATGTTTTAATTTCCTTTTACACAAAAGAAAACATCAACATGATAAAGAGTTGAACCATCTTTTGTATTCAGTGGCATTTGTCAAACACACCCTCCTTTAATATGAAAGGAAACAGACTTTTAGCTGTTGCACCAAATTCTTGTAGCGTTTGCTGTGATCCTGCACGCAGCTTTAATCAGGACACCGTCGATGCACAGATCTTCCCTCTGCTGTCTTTAGGGATTTGTCCCCAGGCCTGGTTTGAAGGAGTGACCAAGAGACAGCTCATTTATCTCCCGACAAAAGAAAGCCATCTCACATTCATCCCAGCCCAAATAAAATCCCCCTTAGGCTGGAATTACATATTGAT
>NW_015768853.1:0-714 GCF_001515625.1 Sinocyclocheilus rhinocerous
TGTGTGTGTGTGTGTGTGTGTGTGTGTGTGTGTTCACGTGGTGTGCATCAGTGTGAAATGAATCCTCATCTAAAATCCACGCTCTCTTCCAGTAGACCAGACAACTGACATTTCCCCTCGTATTCCTGCATGACACCATCATTTAACATCAGCCACTGATGAATAGTGAATGGAAACAGAGATCCGATTCTAAAAGCCTGACCTGCAGAAATGATTCAGAGAGGTCTTCAGCGTTTGAAGTGCTAGCTTTCCCTTCACCTTGGGGAACATTGAGATGGAGATGCTGGAGGCATCCAGAACATCTAGGAGTATATCACACAACAGTCCAGACGAAGTCCAGACGAACATCAACTTTACAAAATATTAATGAAAATGAAACATCACATATATTTACATCACATTTAGATTTTAATTTAATTATAATTATTTAAAATATGTTATGTAATATGAAAATAAATAAAATAAAATATTTGGTGTTTTCTGGGTTTTTTGTTTTGTTTTTGTAATGGGACTGGTGCTGGTCTGCTTTTACATACACTCATCTTTGGTGCATAATTTAATAGCAGTGTTCAGCTGATTGTCAGACCTGCACACTCAGCACAGTCAGTGTCCTCAGTTTGCTGCGCCTTGCAAAATATCGCCGTAGCCATAATTAAAAGCCGTCCTTTAAAATTAATCACATATTATGAGAGTTGCTTTAATCAATTTGCAAAC
>NW_015768854.1:0-726 GCF_001515625.1 Sinocyclocheilus rhinocerous
CATATTAGAATGATTTTTGAAGGATCATGTGACACTAAAGCCTGGGGTAATGGCTGCTGGAAAACAGCTTTGAAATCACAGGAATAAATTACATTTAAAAAATATATAGAATGAATTAGAATATTTCACTCTATTACTATTTTTACTATATTTTATATCAAATAAATGCAGCCTCTATGATACTTCTTTTCAACGGCAATGTATGTGTCTTTGCATCTTTACAGCTAGACTGATTTTAAAATGTCCTTGCCAATATTAAAACTATTTCATATCATTAATTTGTTCTTTTTTCTCTCCTTCTAAACTCTTGGATCATCCTCATCTAGCACTGATGCCCGTACCATCAGCTCTGGCAGTAGTGCCTGGGAAGGCCAGCTGACCAGTATGATCCTATCAGAATACGCCTCCACAGAGATGAGCATTCATGCCCTCTACATGCATGAGGTAAAACACCACATGAACAGTTGATATAACCAAAACTTTATTACGGAATTATGGAATCAGTGAATGCACATGTATGGGACTGATCCAAGAATGTGAGACTGTCATGATCAACACATGGCAAGAATATCACTAGCTATACTTTCTACGAATGCTGGGCATCTTGGCTGCTTTTCCTTCACTGTCTGGTCCAAATCAGCCTTTTAACCAATAATGTGTTGAAAGAGGTCAGTCTCTAGTCTGCACCTGAATATTAATAACTATATCCAATGTATGTGTAGATGC
>NW_015768855.1:0-726 GCF_001515625.1 Sinocyclocheilus rhinocerous
GCACATATTCTGCATGACCATATTCTACATCCCTAATACCTAAACATCACAACTACCTTACTATTAATAAGCAGCAAATAAGGAATTTATTAAGTTAATGGTTTGTTAATAGCGCAAATTGGACAACGCAACAATGAACTATAAGCTCCATTGATGATGTCCTCTACAAACAAAACTTGTGCTAACACAGAAATATTATAATTGCTAAAATATTAACAAAGGTGCATCAAGTCTTTAATCTTTAAAGATTTATATGTACTGTGAGCATGAATAAACAAAACACCTACTAATACATCTCTCCTTGTCTCTTTCTTTCTCTAATAAGTTGCACACTATCTGATCTGATACAACAACATATTCTTGATTGTTCAGTATGTTACAGATTGTATATTGTCATTTAACAAGTCACTTTTATCCAAAGTCTTTATCCTGGAGTGACCAGTGTCTTGATCAAGGGCAGAACTCCTTATGGCAAGCTCAGGCTACAGGGCTTTTGGCTGGATTTTGCCGTCACAGATAGATTTCCAAGGTCTGCAAAAAAACCTCTGGATTGGGGTCAAATTGCTGCTTGTTGAGGTCACTAAAGCTCGTTAAGTATGTGCAACATGTTAAGTATGTGCAAGTCATCATCATGATCCGAACCTGTCTCGAGCAGTCAAAGACGCTACAATATTTTCACACAAGTTTGATATTATTGCCACATGATCTCATAGTGTGAGCGACGCA
>NW_015768856.1:0-726 GCF_001515625.1 Sinocyclocheilus rhinocerous
GGCTGGCATGTACATGTTACTGCTGGAATAAAAATCTGTTCTGCATGCGCCAATCAAGGAATCTACCAAAAACGTGTTTGCAGCAGGAGAGCTGTTGGGAAAGGACATTTTGGAGAGTATATTTTTTTTAAGAAGCAGAGAAGTGTCCTCGTTAAGCTGACATATCTAGCAAAACAATCCCTGTATAACCCAAAGAGTCTCTCTGCAACCACATGACACTCTCACCAATGAAATTTGAAAATGGCCTTGAGACGCAGGCTCTTCCCCATCACGTGGGCGCACTGACACTGTTTGAAGTTTTAGACGTGGTCAACAGCGACACCTAGAACAAGGACTTGAAATTGGTTCCAAGACGGTCAAAATAACATTGCTAAATCCATTTTCAGAATACCATATACAATTAAGACAAAATGTGACGAAATTGGATTAATATATGTACTGCTAAAGTGCAAGGACCAGGAAAATAAATGACAGCATTCAACACAGCCTACTTTGTATTCCTTTTAACTCCAATTCAAGGTCAAGACAAGAAATGTCGGCAGAAACCGCAGAAGGAATTTCTCGTAGTTCCCATTTTCAGCAGGCAAAATGCAGAGAACAATGCAGAACAAAATGAGGCGGCGGACGTGGGCCTAAACACTGCTAACTGGATGAAGGGTGAAAAGCAACACTGTGATTTCATATTTTCTTTGTTTGATTTTATCATCTATATTCTAATCTACACCA
>NW_015768857.1:0-726 GCF_001515625.1 Sinocyclocheilus rhinocerous
TATTGATACAGTCATGTCAGGAAATCCCATGACCCACCACCTCCTTAGTTTCCGCTCTAGTTTCCATTAGCGTAGGCCATTATAGTCTGTCTGGGTTTGCCTCGCTTGGAAAAAACAGCGTGTCGCAGCCAGGTGACTTCGGAAAGAAAAATCCTCATTAAAATCAAAAGAGGAAAATATGTCATTCTTTAAAAACAAATTCTCTAGTTCTAATATAGCTCTGCATATTAGATCAAAGGGGACAAATTCTCGTTCAGAGCAGGATGCTGCTATATAGTCCCCATCAATCAAAAGAGGTCTGACTGGAGACTATAGAGCCTTGATGAGACGGAGAGAACCTGAAAGAAAGCACTTTAAGCGGTGTACCTGTGCTTCAGGAGTCTGCTAGAGTCAAGGTAAAGGGCCCATTACTGCGCTGCCTATTTCTTGGACGTCAGTTGATATCATAGCCTTTGAAGGATGATTCAATTTCTGCCCACTAGATCTGTTTTCCCAATTTCTGCCCTGATTTCTAGTGAGATTTGGCTGCACAAAAAGTTACTTGGATCCAACAAAGAATTTCATATGTGATATTCTCAGAATTAAACATACAGTAAGGGACCAAAAGTCTTAAACCACTAGTAAAATGCATTGAATTTGCATTTTTATTGTAATATTTTGATTGCATAAATTAAATATATTTATTATTATTTTTTAATTCTCTCTTTCTTTGTGTGTGTGTGTCCA
>NW_015768858.1:0-724 GCF_001515625.1 Sinocyclocheilus rhinocerous
AAAGGAAAAATTGAAATCGCATCATATGACCCCTTTAAGAGTGTACTATGGATGGCCATGGGAACCAGCAACTGTTCGGTTACCAACATTCTTCAAAATATCTTTATGTAAACAAAAGAGAAAAAGAAACTTGAACAACTTGAGGATGAGTAAATAAATAAATACATGATTAATTACCCCTGGAAAAAAATTTACCCAGGGTTTATAATGACCCAGTGTTAACTATTTCAAGTGGGAAATGAGAGAGAAAAGGAGACATTCTTCAAAATATCTTCTTTTATTTAAGTGTGACAAAACAACGTCATACTTACAGATATTCAGAGTATACAGACAGTTTAGGAATTTGGGATCTGATAGAGTATCAGATAATCGTATTCAGAAGCATAAATAATGGAAAGAAATTGGTTGGAATCGTTCGCTATGACCGATTTCACTGTAATTAGCATGTGTCTGTTTTCTTGGGACTGGAGCTTTCATGTGTTCTCAAGGTCTGCAGGGGATCCATCAGACCCTCATGAGAGAGCATCTCAGTGATAAAGCCTGCAGGCATAATCCAGACTGTGAAGGTGACTCATAAGTGAGCCAGTGTAACTACAGTCAGCTGACTGAAAATGAGCAGGAGGAAGAGGAGGAGGGGAAATAGTGACCTTCCTTTCTGTGTTCTGAGAAACGATTGAGGATTATTGGCTGTATATGTTTTGATCTCCAAGGAAATCATGTTTGT
>NW_015768859.1:0-726 GCF_001515625.1 Sinocyclocheilus rhinocerous
AGCACACGAGAAAAGGCATGCAAAGGAAAGTTTGGTGATTGCTTCTGAAATCAAGACAAATAAACTCAGACTATTTTTTAAGCTTTAATCTTGGTGCCAACAATGTTCAATTGTGAACCAAATGGATCCTGAAATAAAAACAAATCAAATTTTAGTAGAAAATTAAAAACAAAGTAATATAAACGTTCTATTTAATTGTCCACTAAAATTGAATTGCCTTTCATTTAAATGGATCCTTACAAACATTATTTTAAGAAAATAAGATTATGTGTGTGTATGTATAAAGAGAGAGACAGAAAGGCTTTGTGCTCTTGTGCTTTCATTGCATAAGCGAGTACACATTTTAACTAAATATATTGTTGCAAGTTAATCTTTAGCATTGAACAAAATCTTTTGGTCTGCGGCTTACTTTGTACATTGTTTGCATAATGAACCAAGAGTGTTCAAGAAAAAATCATAATGACTTGCGCTTTTATTTTTTTCTTTCTCTTGCAGATATTGGCCATCATATCCATTCTGTTCATCGTTCTTTCAACTGTTGCACTTTCCCTGAACACCTTGCCCGAACTCCAAGTGACAGACGAATTTGGCCAAGCCAATGACAATCCTCAACTCGCTCACGTTGAAGCCGTGTGTATTGCATGGTTTACAATGGAGTATCTCCTGCGCTTCCTGTCATCACCAAACAAGTGGAAATTCTTCAAAGGGCCACTAAATGTCATTGAC
>NW_015768860.1:0-726 GCF_001515625.1 Sinocyclocheilus rhinocerous
ATGAAGGCCAGGAACTACCTCCAGTCTCTACCCCAGAAACCGAAAGTCCCATGGAGCAAACTGTTCACCAAAGCAGACAACAAAGGTAAGCACGCACATTAGGATGTTTAGTGAAATGTTATGTGTGTAAGAGGGGTCTGGCAGTAAGCTGTCTCAAGTGTGTGTGTGTGTGTGTGTGTGGGAGGGAGTACTGAACAAATGTGGGTGTCAACAAATGGTCTTTTGACGGTCTCGCTGAATTGTCAAAGTATGTTAAATAAAACATTGCCAGGGAAGACATCCTTGTATGCTTTTTCTCTGTGACTATTATGATTGTAGTTGTGCACAATTTGTAGGTTGTATGTTGGTACTAGTGAACAAGTTCCTTTGTAATTATAAATTTAACATAGAAGTGTGGAACTTCTTTATGTACTTCTACCATTGCATTTCAGCTCTGGATTTATTGGACCGCATGTTGACCTTTAACCCCATCAAACGTATAACCGTGGAGGAAGCATTGGCCCACCCCTACCTGGAGCAGTACTATGACCCTTCTGATGAGGTATCTTTCTTTCCCCTCTCCATCTCCATCATTTCTGTCTCCCACCCCTTAATTCTGTCATTTGTACAATCCCATATCGGTTAGTTAAGCCTTACAGCATTTCGCATTGTTTACAAATTCAGCCGGTGGCTGAGGAGCCTTTCACTTTCAACATGGAGCTGGACGACCTTCCTAAAGAGAAGCTG
>NW_015768861.1:0-726 GCF_001515625.1 Sinocyclocheilus rhinocerous
AGCCTTGGAGATTGCAGTGATGTGGCCTGATGTGGTAAATGTTGTTTAAAATCGGTTACATCAGCATCAGCCTGCATGCCTTGTGCATGTCTTTTTACAGCTTTCTTTGTTGAATTTGTTCATGTAACAGAGCATTGCCATATTTGTTGTTACTATACTCGACCACATTTGATACTTAAAATCTACAATTTACGACCGAAATTGAGTACTCACACAGTGTTTTTTTCCTTCTATTTCAGTTTCTTATACTATAATGTATAAAAATTCCAAATGATACCTTATTAAATTATATATTTAAGTGTACTAATTTAAATATATTATGGGTAATTAATACATTGTATATTTATCTTTATTATAATTATTAAATATACAATGTATGTTAAATATTTAAATATTTTTAATGAGTTAATTTATTTATTTACTTTTTTTGCATTAGAGATAAGAACTTGGTATAGGCTTGCCTTGAAAGTAATGTTTTATGATTTTATCATTTGCTTTATGCAAAATTTGATTCCTTTTTCCGTTTTGGTGTGAAATATGAAATCGGGCATGTTCTTGATTTTGTGAGGTTAACCCAGTTTTAATTAAAGGTTGCATATTTTGAAAAAAATTTAATATTCATTAAATCCTGAAGTGAGTTGCCACTGTTTTTGTCTATTTCTCAGATATAATGTCAGCTGAGCAAGGAAACTCAACATGTGCTGATTGCGGTTCACCTTGAATGCA
>NW_015768862.1:0-726 GCF_001515625.1 Sinocyclocheilus rhinocerous
CAAATCTTTTGGCCTCACTGACTCTGTAATTGAAGGTATGGATAATAAAAACAGGTAGGGATATTAAAACGTTATTGGAACTATTCTATGTATTTATTTTAAAACTGGAAAACCATATATGATTCCAGCCACATTGCACATTATGCTATATTAATTTGGAGACCGAAAAACAGATACATATTTGACAATATATGGACCCTGATATGTGTATGTTTGTGTGTATGTGTGTGTGTGTTTCCACGACTTCATGCACTTTGACATCTGAATGTGGAATGTGTTTATTAGAACATTATTTTGAATGTTTATATTTGTGTCTGCTTGAAAAAATTCACTGTTCTAAAGAATAATTCAGCGCATCACAGATTTACAACAATAGATACACCCCAAAGATGAATTATTGTTTCCATCTTTGTGCAATAACTTACAAAGACTGTATCGTTGACCATTGATAAACACTGTAAGGGTTTGACTTTGTTTTGAGCAACACCTGCCAAAGAACCTAGCAAGACAGCATCTCCCTTGTATTGTTTAAAGTGATTTTTCTTTGCAAGTATTCATGTCCGGCGTTGTTGTATCCTCCCTAAAACTTTGCGACAAGGCAAAACACTTGTGCATTCCGACTATGGACATTGACCTTGGCAGTTTGCAGCTCCAATGCAGGGGAGTAACACCGCCACTCCCAGCCTCCCTACCCCAAAACACACACAAACATAAACACAAGCCACA
>NW_015768863.1:0-726 GCF_001515625.1 Sinocyclocheilus rhinocerous
AATCAAACAACCCGTATGACACATGATTATAAGGTTTGAAATGTTTCACATTCAAAATAAGGTTAAATCAGTCTATATAATGCACTTCAGCTTGAAGTTCCTTTTGTATATAGCTCAGAAGAGCAGCGGTCACTTGCTGCTGTAGTGTGGCGTTTCCCATTACAAGGGCAGTTAGCTGTGCAACATCAGTCCATGTTATTGAGCCTAAAGCGGCTGCAATATCCTCATAGAGTCTGCGCTGCTGGTCTGGTGTCATTTCCATGATAACCTGAGGTAGAGGTTTAAACTGTCCGCTTGTCATCCAGCATCCAATCAGTCCACCGACAGCCCCACCTTAAAAAGACAAAGCCACAAGTAAGAAAAACATCATTACATATTATATATGAGGCTGACACCTGTATGTAAGGCATGAATGGACTTGCCCACTGCAATTCCCAGAGGGCCCCCAATTAAGCCTCCTGCAAAAGCTAAACCACCAGCGGCCGCTGCTCCTTTTCCAGACTGCTTCACCGCTGTTTTTACTTGTTGATTTGCGGAGAGTTCACAACACAGTTTCATTACGTCATCAATTCGTGGTGGCATCTTGCTTGCAAATATTACAGTATAACTGCAAAGTTAAAACACGATTATTTAATGATTTGTACAAATACAAAAAATAAAGTGTGGCTACATCATAAAATATATTTTACTAAAATATATGAGTGACGTGCACAGACATCAGATAGA
>NW_015768864.1:0-725 GCF_001515625.1 Sinocyclocheilus rhinocerous
AATAATGTTATTTTTAGCAACATCATATGACCCCTTTAATAGAGTATCTATGAAACTCTAGAAACTATAAACATTTTTGTTATATGACCAAATGTTCAGGAAGTTGCTACCATTTCTAACTGCTTCCAATTAAAAGAAACAGATTACTCAAACAGTATTTTGTATGTCAGTATAATTCGTTATCAAAGAAAATTTATACAGATAAATACACATGAATATTTGAAATCACATGGATATTTAGCTAAGGAATGGGTATGTTCCTCATTGCATAAATTATATACATATACATCATTTTAATTGAAGGGTTTTCAATAGCAACAGACTTTGTTATAGTTGCATCAGTTTTACCTCTGAATTTCTCCTTTCATAGAGGAAATACTTTCTCATCTTATGGCGTATAATAACATTACATGAATTTAGACAGAATTTAGTTTAGGCTTTCTAAAGTTTTTCCAGGAGTGTGAATGTGCAAAGTCTGTATGAGTGCTGCATATAAATAATAATATGTTTTAGATAATCCTGTTTTAAATAATCCGGTGTATAAGAACACATCATGTCATCACAAAACCTAACTTGACCTAAATTGTAGCAGAATATTAAAATTGCAGTTTTCTGTGTAAACCTGAGTGTTTTACAGGTGTAGATGGCTCTTTTTGTGATGCAGAGCTGTAGTGAATCAACACTGACTCTGCCACAAACAGGCCTAATTATGTCAAAAATACTTG
>NW_015768865.1:0-726 GCF_001515625.1 Sinocyclocheilus rhinocerous
TTTCCGTACCCACTGTATATATATATATATATATACAGTATATAACGGAAATTAGTCAGAAACCACTGTGAATATTGGATTTTTACAGTGGCATTGGTAACCAAAAGTTTTGTAAGACGCTCAATGCTGTGAATCAATGCTATGAATAGGTTCACATCAACACCTAAAAACCAAAATGCACAGGGTGTGATATACTACATTTCCATAAAATCTCCATAAATTTCATATAGGAAAAATATGTCATTACTCATGAAGTCTCAAAGCAATTGTCGCTAGTACATATATAGATGACAGTACAGCTGAAAACATAGTTGCTCCTGCTGGGCTTACTGTAATTTATACTCTTATTCAGCCCAATGTGAGTTTTGCACCATGCTTAAATTCTAATGCCCCCTGCCTTTAGTTGTGTACACTGCACTTATTTCAGCATATTGCATCAAACATATTACTTCCTCACCATAATGCCACATACTAGTGCAATTATTTCAGAAACCCTGACTGCCTTATTATTGTACTGACAATATGGTTGAATGTGGCATCAAACCATATCCCAGCAGGCATTTCAAAAACACTTAGAGAAAAGATTTGTGTTGTGAGAAAAGTCTTTATTTTGTGTTTCAGGGGGGAAACTGAATATAATTACAATGACTGCTTGATCCAATCATGCCCTGATGGGTTTTCCTGTAAGGACAGCATCAACAATGTCAGCTGTGTCCCTGTGAAGAC
>NW_015768866.1:0-726 GCF_001515625.1 Sinocyclocheilus rhinocerous
AAATATACCCCAGCGACTTAAGACTGCTTTTGTGCTCCAGGGTCTTAACCATTACTGTGAATCAGCTGGATTATCACATTTAGTGAGGTCACATGACAATGGATTGAAATTAATGTGAGACAGCATTTAAAAAAAAATTAGTTTGCTTGTTTGAAAGCTTATGATGCACTGTGTGTGGTAATGTGTTTGAAATAACGACCATGTTCAATGTGTTCTCATGCAGAATCTGTTTGCCCCACACGTATTCCCGTGGCTTCCCGTGATGAGAAGGGCTTTGAGCTGATATTGGGCATGAAGATCCATCAGAAGGCTAAGAAGATACAGGGCTCATTAGTGTCAGAGGCAGCGTATCTGCTGGACAAGAGCACCGACATTACTGAAAACACCAGGTTGGTTTTAACCTAATCATAAATATTTAACATGTGCTTAATAATGCAATTATTGTTGATTCTGCAACTTTTTAATCACTTTTTAGAGCTCCCAAAAAGGTATTATTTTATGAATTGATGTTTTGTATTCTGAAAATCTATTATATATTTATTCATCTGACTAATGCATGTTTTACATTTGTTTTAAAGGGAGATTTTTCCCGAAGGTCTTCCTCCCTCCTATGTGTTCGTGTCGACTTTGAGGCTGAAAGGGCCTTCAAGCAGGGAAAAGCTGGACCTGTGGAGGGTCCTGTCTAAAGACGGACAGATTCAGGCGGCTGTCACACTCAACGGACTG
>NW_015768867.1:0-726 GCF_001515625.1 Sinocyclocheilus rhinocerous
CATTTTAAACCAGCTTCAGCCATTTTCAGTTCTATATTGGCACTTCAGTTTTAATGGAAATTGTTCAAAAGCAACAAAAAAGTGCATAAAATCAAATATTGAAATGTATTATTATTGCATCAGTCCGGCACCTTGGGAAAACGACCTAATTTCCAAGTGGTCTGGTGCATCCCGACCAGACAATCAGATTAGATTTGTTACTTTCAGCCATTCAGTGCAATGGGAATTCTCAAAAAAGAATATGTTTCATATGGATCCTTAACATTGATGTTTTCATATGTTTTTGTACTTGACAGAAGCCCATCTTCATCATCAGCAGAAGCAGCATCAGAAGTCTTCAGCAGAGAAACACTGAAACGGTCAGAAGACGCAACACGACGTGCAGCTAATCGCAGCTTTCGACAGACACGATATTCAGATGTTCTGATCTGAACGCCTCTCCCTCGTTCTCTCTCAAGCTCTATGGTTTTCATTGCAACAACTTTGATTAAGAAATCACCTCAAACGCTCGAGCGACAGCAACATTTCATGTGTGAATTTACACCATTTCAGAAGGGTGAGGTAAAGCATTGCGATTTGGATTTCTTGAAATTGAGTTATATTTTAATGGACGAATTGGGGTGACTCAGCTGTGGAGATGCTGCAGTTAATCTGTTTATGTTATCAAAGAAAATTCAGCTGTAACTGAGAGCAAAGGCTGATCCGATGATGCATGTCAAACCTTCA
>NW_015768868.1:0-726 GCF_001515625.1 Sinocyclocheilus rhinocerous
CATGTGACTGAAGAGAGACGCTTCTGTGAGGCAGTGGAAATATTCCGCCATCCACACACACAGTTTTCATTTATCAGTCTGCTGACACGTGGAAAACATTTTCAGCTAACTTCCTTGTTCTAATGAGGATCAGTTAACCCAAAAATGAGAATTCTGTCATTAAATGCAACCATTATGTTCTTTCAAACCTGTATGGCTTTCTTTCTTCTGTGGAACAAAAACCTAAATATTTTGAAGAAAACTTCATGCAGGTTTTGCCATGCAATGACTATTCATCATTAAAAGAAAACAAGCACCATACACTCTTAAAAATACAGGTTCTTTATTGGCATCTAAATCTATGGAACCTTTTCAGTGCATTAAAGGTCCTGCAAAAGAGGACGGATGAATGAAAGTATAAAAGAGAGGACGTTTCTGCTGACCAGCTGGGGTTGAAGCCAGCTGATATCAGCATATGACAAACCTACCTGACAAACACATGAGAGAGTCAGACAGACAGACAGAGAGACAGTTAACCAAACCTCACACCATGTGACACACACAGAGTCAAAGGAGCTCTTGTTGTATCAGATTGTGTTTATACACACTGTGACAAACACACACACACGAGCATTAACTGTCTCAGAGACACACAAACAACTCTTATGTTCATGTGCTCATATATTATGTCAATCTCTGTAGCCCACGTCCCTCCATGCTTCTGTGGTTGGCTCATGGAAAAGTCAA
>NW_015768869.1:0-726 GCF_001515625.1 Sinocyclocheilus rhinocerous
TCACCTGGTGAGAACCTGATTATCATCCTCATCCTCATCAGTTTTGCATTGTGTAAACAACAAACTGGATAAACGGACAAATATGTAATAAACAAACATAAATAAATACATTTGGAATTGTTTGTCGTGTCTCGTAGGTTGGCGGCCCAAGTATCATTACTTTTCTCCATGGACGTCTCTGTTTGCTGCGGTCTTGTCTTTCCTCCTCATGTTTTTGTTCACGTGGTGGGCCGCTCTCATCACTTTTGCTATCGTGCTCTGCCTCTTAGGCTACGTCACCTATAAAAAACCTCGTGAGTACATGATGCAGATTATACTTTCCAATAATAATATGCATCTGAGGTTCATTAACATTGTTACTGCAGCACCAACAATATCATTTAGTTTTTAATTGAAAAAGATAAACTCTTTTATTTCAAAGCATTGGATTTTTCATAAGACCCCTTAAATTATATTTATGCTTATTGATTTTTATCATGCTTTACCAGTTGAGCTACAGAATCCCAAATGCATTTTTTAAAGTCATATTTCAGTATACGTTTAGCAGAGATTAAAGAAATGTGTCTGTTTTCCATTAGCATGATATGTGATTGCACTAACTGTTGTCTGATTGTGTGTCCAGAGGTGAACTGGGGCACGTCTTATCAGGCAGGTTTCTACAACATGGCTTTGTCCTTCTCAATGTCTTTGTCTGGTGTTGAAGACCACGTCAAAAACTACAGGTAA
>NW_015768870.1:0-724 GCF_001515625.1 Sinocyclocheilus rhinocerous
ACACACACACACACACACACACACACACATGCATGATGCATACATATATACACACACACGCCTGTATATACATGATTATACAATGGGCAACGTAAGTCAAATGATCTGCAGCAAGCAATATGCACAAAGCAGAGCAGAAAAATACTTGTATATCTATGTTAATGCATGTAGTTACGGGGATTCCTTTTAAAATAGGATCACGTCATGTAAACTGTCATGTTATTTTAAGGTCATGGTGCTGCAGTAGCGCTTCAGCGGCTAGGCTAACCGGCTAGCAAAATGCCAAAATACCAGCACGGAACGAGCGAAAACACACATATGCCTCATTAACATGATATAGTTATTAATACCATTACGTGAAAGGCATTTACAGACTCCCGTCAGTATACTACATGGTGTTTTGTACATGTTACTCAAGCGAACCACCGGCTGCGGCTTAGTCTCCTTCACATGCTGCAGCGCGCCATCTTGACCTCGCTGTCAGAAGAGAAGTGTTTCCTGTGACGTGTGTTCTGCTGGCAGGCACGCGCACGCGCACGAAGCTAAGTACAGTGTGAGCATTGAGTTACAATGGATTCCTTTTCTGATTTAATAGATTCTTGTTGTAATCTTTTTATAATTGTTATTGTAAAGTAACGATGAAAATGTTCAAAAGCTTTAATTTAGTCTAGACTCTACTGTATGTGTCTCAAATAACTTGAAAATGTTGTACAAATGTATACAA
>NW_015768871.1:0-726 GCF_001515625.1 Sinocyclocheilus rhinocerous
ACATTAAATTTAATATAATAATGGACTGACATGCTGGGATAAGCTCCACCATCCCATTACCCTACATAGGACAAGCAGTTTGGATACTTAGGGGTTCAAGCGCGTAGCACTGAAACCTTATTGTAATTGTTAGAATGGCCAAGGATCAGCAATCTCCATGTTAAACTGATCGGGCAGACTAAACTGTGTGTCGTAGAGACTTGAAACTTGGAGGGATGATAGTACTCACACCGCCTACAACATCACCAAGGCTCGCCCCAATCGGCCTAACGGGGGCGCTACAGCGATTAAAAGTACTCAAGTGTCTTATGTCGTTGGAATCCTTGGCTCGTGCCGGACAAAATGCACGCCTCGGATTTGTGCGTCACCCTGGTGAAATTTTCAGGTATTTTGCATTTTTTGAAAAACCTACTTTTGCGAACTAGTCCTTGGTTTTTCACCCGATCGGAACCAAACCAGTGAAGATTCTCTGGAGAGCGAATATCAATAATTATCAAAAAAAGTTGAACTTTCGACTCTCCGTCGCAAAGGGACGCCAAAATGTTCAAAAGAGGCAGGACTGCCTCTACTAAAATGGCTATAACTTTTGAACGGAATGAGATATCTTCGCCAGCTGAATCTGAGGTCACATGAAAAAAGTCGTGGAGCTTGGCCACTTGTTGGCACTATAAGAGGGAAAAAACATAAAATCGGCCATATGCACTCGTTTGTCCTATGAACATAAAA
>NW_015768872.1:0-726 GCF_001515625.1 Sinocyclocheilus rhinocerous
ATTTTATTTCAGTTAATGTTTATTTTATTTCAAATAATAAAAAAGTAGCGTCACACTATTTTTCAGTGTTAATTTAGTATCATTGATATACTATTATAGTTTTGGTTAATATTTATTTATTTTTTTAATATATTTTCACTTTAATTTTAGTCTGAGTTTAAGTAATGTTGTGTTTTTTTTATATTTTATTATTTTTTGTCTATTTTTATTCATTTTATACATAATTTATATACATTTTATTACACTCTTTTATGTACTCTTACTAAAAGCTAATCATCCTTGTCAGTGTTTATTTTCGACTCCCTGTACATTATAACTTGCATATAGACGATGATTCACATTATCATGAGGGGGAGATATTAATAGAGATCTGATGTCATCTCTTAAGATACTTTTAAAATCCAAAGCGAACATGTTCGTCAGGCGTAAATATTGACATAAAAAAGATAACATTTGAAACCACTGCTACTATCTTAATCTAAAATGAGAGCATTCTTAATTACATGTCCTTTTTATGACTTATGACTTATGCATCTGTTTATGTTTGTAAAGTGAAGATATTAATAGCAAACTGAGCTGAATCGTCTTTCACCTGGATTATTCTTGCTCCATCCTGAGTGTGTGTCACACAAGCCAGTGTTGAATGTTCATCAAAGGCAGCACATGTGACTGAGAGGCCTCCCCGCTCACTTCCTATTGTTCTGACATCACAAAGGCTTTGGGGGC
>NW_015768873.1:0-725 GCF_001515625.1 Sinocyclocheilus rhinocerous
CATAAACACATTTCATTACACCAAATACAAAAAATAGTTATTTTTTAGCAACATCATATGACCCCTTTAAAAGAATCATTTCTTTTGATTCTTCAACACTTCTTGGTTTAAATCAGTCTGACAAATTCTTCACCGAATGAACTTTAAAGGTTACAGAAGCAAGTTCAGCGATGAATCTGCTCATTAGCAGGGACACTTCCTCATGATCCTAGTTGGCTGATTCTGGTTGACGTGTCCTCTCCACTCCAGACTGACTTCTTATCAAACGTCCAAATGGCAAATTTCCTCACCATGACACTTTAACACAGGGCTAGATTAACCAGGTGAGGAAACAGCTGTGAATGTAACACAGCTAAGCATATTAGTCTTCCTGACCAACCTCTAACACAACAATACACTCACATCCACCACAACACAAGCCTACATCGAAAATTCATTTTAACTAGAGGCTTATATTGGTGTTCAATGGCCAACGGTAAAATTAAGATATCTTGGATCTATAAATCTATATCTGTACACATCCATCCACATAATCGCATCAAATGACACAAACACACAAAATTGCTGACATTAATGAGCCGTAATTTACACAATCGCTAAGAATACTTGAAAACAGACAATGTGCATTATACTGACAATCTTTTATTATTATTTATGTATTTATGCACCATTATTAATAATATAATAGGCACATATATTGGCTTAAGTCCCATTCACACCAAGAA
>NW_015768874.1:0-726 GCF_001515625.1 Sinocyclocheilus rhinocerous
CAGTATGAAAATGACAAATTGTCACGTTTTGTTTTTAATAATAATAATAATGTTAACTGATGTTTAAAAAAAAAAAACAATAATCACCTGAATGTATTTTAGAATTTTTGTCTTGTATTAATCTTAAATTTCTTATATAGCTTTTGTTATTGTATGACAGACTGCTGTTATTCCTTTTGTTATCACCTTGAAGATAGTTTTGCTGCTGACATAGCAGTAAAAAAAGTTTATTTATTAGTATATTAGTATATTTTATTATCTGATGAGAATTTGACAATACATGAACAGTGCAAAATGTTTTAAAATACATATATTTTTTGTAAAATTAGCATTCTTCTAGATTTTACTAGTATTTACAGAACAAGTACATATTTCTGTAATGCAACAAACATTTTATCCAGAACACAAATGAAAATCTCTCCACAAATTTAGACTGGTTTTATTTGGTTTGATTGTATATATTTCATAACAACTAATAATATTACAAAGATTACATGACTGAATCTAAAGCTGCTTCGAAGCACAAATTGTGAAAAGCGCTGTACAAATAGAAACAATTTGACAAATATATAAGCTATCCAGCAATGTCAATGACCTTAAATTAAATCATCACATGCTAAAAGTTTCACTGTTATCAAATTTTGACAATTTGAGCATTTATCATTTATTAGAAATGCTGAAACATCAGAACAAACTTTTGCTTCTAAGCGCTGAATCTAAAATAAA
>NW_015768875.1:0-726 GCF_001515625.1 Sinocyclocheilus rhinocerous
CGTCAACTTGATTGGAATGATGCTGTTGCTCTGTCACTGGGACGGCTGCCTGCAGTTCCTGGTGCCGATGCTGCAGGACTTCCCCGCCGACTGCTGGGTGTCCAAGAACAAGATGGTGGTGAGTGTCTGCATACACAGGATCAGGAGCTGCTCCCACAGCGCCGCCCATCAGGGCTCTTCACCTCCCATTCAAAGCATCTGCATGTTTACATAGTCAGTGCTGTCCTTTTCCAGATTGATCAGCGTATTTGCATTTTATCCTCACCATGAGTTAGAGCCAGCATGACAGTGTGTGTTGTGACGGTAAAAATCTATCGAGAAATGTAAGACCCTTCCGAGTCCTTTTGTTTTGAACTGATGTGTTTCGAGAATCTATTTTTTGCACAGGCTTAAATTCATTTGTTATCAATTATCTGATCTTTTGCTGCTTTGTGTACATCAAGATGAGATTAAGTACTTTTTTTGAAATACCTTATATTAAATATTTAAATATAAATATTATATTATTAATAAATGTTATCCATTGTTTTCTTAAAATAAAAATAGCCCTATGTATCAGTTGAATTAAGATTTTAAAGTGGTGTTTGGCTGCATTTTGATTTGTTTGTTTGTTTATTACATATTAATCATTAATAATAAATATTGTATACTTAATACATTTTATTACATTTTATAAATTATATACATATATTTCTGTCATGACAACTCTCGGAGGGATTGGCATGG
>NW_015768876.1:0-726 GCF_001515625.1 Sinocyclocheilus rhinocerous
AAATGTACAATATAAACTGTAAAAAAAAAAAAGAAAAAAGTAAAAAGTACTGGTAATTTTCTGCTAGAATATTCTGCCAGAACATATCCATTAACCATAAAACACAATGCAATGAAGTGCAAAATTCTAAATCTGGGTAAAACACCGGAAAAAAAAAAATCAATATGGAAACATTTAATTCCTTAATTTTAATAAAGTTCATTGTGCCCTATTTTTACAGATTTTTCACAGTCTATAAACATTAAAAGCAATTAACGAAATAGAAGCATTTTATAACTGGAGGACTCATACTTTGGGACCCCACTGTCCACTATGTTCTTTTGTGCTTTTATTTTGTGTGTGTGTGTGTGTGTGGTGTGTGTGTGAGTGTGTGTGTGTGTGTGTGTGTTTTAATCGAATTATTTATGAATTTATGAAATGAAAATATTTACCTATTTGTGACCAAACAGATGGGCGGATATTCAAGGTATATTTGACGTTTACATACTGACTATTTTCACGGCCAAGCACATCTTTTTTTCAGTTATTTATTGTGCTAATACTTGACTCTAATGCAATACTTTCAATGATTTACATCCTTAATAAATCAGCTATCCAGCTCTGCTCATAATATGGACTTATGATCAATCAAAAGGGAAATATGGAGCTTTGTAGAGAACCTTGAAACTGGAAAAGGCCAGGGTGAGGTACAGCACTGGGTTCAACCTCCTGTGCCTACTGAGCTGA
>NW_015768877.1:0-726 GCF_001515625.1 Sinocyclocheilus rhinocerous
TTCACATGAGGGCAAAAAAGTTCCACAGATTTTGCATCGGATCAAGATAGCATAGCATCGGTGCAAAATAGCATCGGCTATTTTGACTTGGCCTAGAAACCATCCAGAACACCCAGGCAACTGTATAGCAACATGCTAACAACCCTTCAGAACATCTTAGCCACCACATAATGTAACAATAGCTAGCAATCACCAGTTCTGGGTAGTAACTGATTACATATGATCTGAATTACGCAATTAGATTCCAAAAATGAAGTACTTGTAAAGTACTTAAAAGTATATTACTGGTACTTTTTATGGATTACATGATTACATATGATTCAGACAATGACAGTAAATTATTCATAATTTATTGATTCTCTCTAATTCTTCCTTTTCTCTTTTAAATTGTCCTTCTAAATCATACAGTGTGTCATACCATTTAACTTGGACTATATTCACAAATGTCATGTAAATAAATCTGCAAACCATGCTTCTGAAACCAATTCTGAAAAGAAAAAAAAAACTCCCAATACCATGTATGAAACAAATAGTTATGCTTATTAAGTTACTAAACATTGGTGATGTTGATGTATAGCTGTGAATCACTATGTCTTCATCATATCCAGAGTGACCTTCAGCAACTGCTGATTCTGGAAGTCTGGACAAAAATGTCAAATCTGGAAGACTTTGGGGGCTCTATCATACACTTGGCGCAATGCAGCGCCAGGCGCGACGCAAGTGTTT
>NW_015768878.1:0-726 GCF_001515625.1 Sinocyclocheilus rhinocerous
TAATAGACTCGTGTACGAAGTTATAAATAGATGCTATATTTATCTTAATTAAATATTTGATGTGGATGATCGGATAAAGCGATGGAAACAGTGACGGACGAAGACGTATCTAAACTATCTAAGATAGGTAAAGCGCTCCCTTATAAGCTTAACGTTACACCAGGCTAACGTTAGTCCTATGTATCATGTACGCTGTTAACGTTAGATACTTGCTGTTCCTATTGATTCACGTGTGTTTATTTTTAGACAATCGATTACAGTAAGTTGTGTTACGATTTTATTTTGGAAAATCATCTAACGATTTGAAAATCAGTTGTTCAAAACACTGCAATGTGTAACGTTATGTCTGTGAAAGAGGTAACGTATGTTTTGCTTCAAAAATGAAAAAAGTTAATGGTGGTGTTATAAACAGCTTTATAAGGGTACAATATTGTCAAAAATATCACAGGTGCTGAAATAATGTCCCGTCTTGCCTTTACTAGTTCATTAAAAAAGGTATGCTAATGTTAAATGCTAGTGTTTAAAACAGTTGTAGATGGAGTATGGATGACTCTCAAACGTCAAGTACTGCAAAACCTTTGAGACTTCATTCACTTCACTTCATTCAAATGGCAACGGTTATGTTATCCGGGTGTCTTGCATCACCTTAAATGGTTTTGTTTTGCGATAATGACCATATGACTACATTGTCTTACATTTTGCACTGCTATTTGCACCCCCCCCCCC
>NW_015768879.1:0-726 GCF_001515625.1 Sinocyclocheilus rhinocerous
AAGCACGTATGGCAGTTTTAAGTGTGCGGTTTACCCTCTCAGTGACGATTGTTTGCGGGTGGTATGCCGTTGTCATCCGGTGTTCAGTACCAAGGGCAGCAACCACATGCTCAAAAAGATTGCTCACAAACGGGATCCCATGATCTGATATGAGGTAGGTTGGTGCACCGTGTCGGGCAAATATCTCACTTAGAAACTTACTCGTTGCCACTTGAGCTGTCGCTGACCGCATTGCACTCACTTCCATCCATTTTGAAAAGTAGTCAACGAAGACGATTAGATATTCGTTGCCACTCTGCGTACGGGGAAGCGGACCCACAAAATCCACGCCTGTATATTCCCAGGGTTTCATTGGTTTTATCGGAACCATCAGGCCTGCCGGTTTTCTTTGGCTCGGCTTTGTCAACTGGCACACAGGACACGATATAACATATCTTTTCGCATCTGTTGCCATTTTGGGCCAAAATAACCTTTGCCTCAGCCTGGCCAGCTTTTGTCACACCCAGGTGGCCAGCTTTAAGATGGTCGTGATAATATTTAAGTACAGTGGGTCGAATTACTGTTGGGACATATAACTTAAGCTGCTTCATTGGGTCGAGACTGCTGGTTACATTAGGGTCCCTGAAATAAAGCAGACCATCATGAATGACGTGTTCTTTGTCTGTGCCGCCCCCTTCAAGGTTTCGAAGAAGACCACCAACCACTGGGTCACCATTTTGCAACTGC
>NW_015768880.1:0-726 GCF_001515625.1 Sinocyclocheilus rhinocerous
GCTGACCCGCACAACCGCAGCTTGCCGAACTGGATCATTTCTCTCCTCCAGCCCTGCGTGGTGCCGGGATAGTAGACGCTGGCCGGGTGGAGCTCAGTCGAGCAGAGAGAGCTGAGTCGGGGCCCTCCGGCACACAGAGGAACCAGCAGATGCCACGTGGCTCCGAAATCTCGAGAAAACTCCAGACGCACAGGGTTCAAGGAAGAGCTTTCAGTTGTGCAGCCCACATTAATCTAGAACAGGAATCACACAGTAGCTAACGACGTTCCTTACCACAACTTACAGTTTACAAAGATGCCAACATCTATCACGCAAAGCCCTACCTCGAACTGGATGACGGTGTTCTCGTTGACATCAATATCTCGTGTGGTGATGGAGTGCTCACCCAGCTCACTGGACATGAAAACCACGGCTGAGTCCTCTTCGCTGCAAACACAGTGAGACTAACATGATGCCATCGCTCTCTCTCAGCACTGAGACCAACATAAAGAGGCTCTGTGGCTGAACATGCAGAATCCTGTTGAGTTTGGATGACAGGAGCTGGGCTGATTCTGCTTAAATCCAGAGGCACGAGCTGACTATGGTTTATCTCCTTGAGCGTGTTACATCGGTGTACATGGCGTGCTGATGTGAGGTGAACGCTATGCAGATACTCACAGTCCTGCCCTCTGATAGGGGCAGTAGAATCCAGTGTTTCCTCCAGGATAAAACAGCCAGTTCCCCTCC
>NW_015768881.1:0-726 GCF_001515625.1 Sinocyclocheilus rhinocerous
ATCAAATTTATGATTTAAATAAAACATTATTTAGTAATGTAGTCCATTATTTTTATTTTAATCACATTTATTTTTTATTTAAATATGTTATGTATTATTTTAATCAATTATGTATTAATTTATACAAAAGTTATTTATAATGTATGTATAGTTATATATTGTTTAATTCAAAACTTTAAAAAAAAATGTAAATTATTAATTTTATTTAATGTTTTTCTTTCTTTTTTCCACACTGTTTTTCTCTAAACTTTTCCACATATCCTCCTAGCACTCTCTTGAAAACCCCTTTTCTAACAAACCAACCCTGTAAAACTCTACGAAACATTTTTAATTAAATAACTTGGCAATTCATTTAATAACACAAACCATAACTATAAATTCTGCTCTAACTGTAATCTTAATCTCCGTGTAGATATTGATGCACTACTGGCAGCCGATCACCAGCGCCCCCTGCCTGTGGTCAGTGCGCGATGCACCCTGGGATATCTGGTTCCCGCTCATCTGTTTTATTTTACACTTCCTGTGCTGGGCCATAATCTGCAGCATCCTGCTCATCTTCGACTATCCAGAACTACTGGGCATCAAACAGGTACATATGCATCTACAATAAGCATTTAGAACAACAAAAGTGATATTTTCACTTATCATATTTGATATGCACATTTCTAAGGCCTCTAAATGTTCAAAACTTTGCTGTTAAACCTGTTGCACACAATCTACTACATG
>NW_015768882.1:0-726 GCF_001515625.1 Sinocyclocheilus rhinocerous
TAGTCCATATTTGACCCAACGTTGGGTTGAAACAACCCAGCATTTATTAGAGTGTATATATCTAAAATATGGTCATGCTGAATAAGGCATTAATATTTGCTTTATAAGTACTAATAAAGAGCCAATATGCTAGTAATATGCATTTCACAATAGCCTATATATTTTCCGCATAATTTTGTACACATAGCCTATTTTATATCCATATAAATGTGTATAGTTGCCTACATATATGACCAAGCACACACTACCATATTTTACAACTATATACCACATTTACATATAGCCTATACATATACATAATTTATATATACATACACTATGAAGTGTGTTATTGAATATAAAATTACATACATTACAATATAAGTTTATAATGAAAAGCGGCAGTTCCTTGTATTCAATATATTGTAATATAGTAACACAATATATTATTCTGTATATTTCAAATATACATTTAAATAATTTAATATATTGATCCTTAATATATAAGGAAATATATTTTCTTTGCATAAGGGAAATATAAGAAATTTCATCTTCCTTATCAAATCATTCACATAAGCACGATTGGCTGATTCTAGGTTTTTCTACCGCTAAACCGGACATGAATGAAGTGATGTATTGTTCCTGCAACGTGACAAAGACCTGAAATCATGCTGATCTCTGACACAGCAGGTTTTTGATGGCTCTGTAAAAACGGAACATCATTGCTTTCGGCAAGGTGACGGATGT
>NW_015768883.1:0-726 GCF_001515625.1 Sinocyclocheilus rhinocerous
CTCACCTCTCCATTCTCGAAAACACGGGGATTGGGACATGTGATCGCTAGGATAAATGCATGAATAAATGCATACAGTAGAAGAGTATAATACAAAGAAATGAGTCCAGCATTTATTCATGATATAATGATACAAATAATGCCTTGTTTCTTACTTTTGCACTCTGGGGTTTTTCTGGATTTGGTCTTTGAGGTCCAGTGTCCATCTTGACACAGACATGACTGAACCGACGGGTAATATCCATTCGGACAGATGTATCTTAGAAGACTTCCATGTGAATAGCCTTTAGAAAGAACAAAGGTCCCTCCAGTAATGTTTAGATTCTCTTTGGGACACGAACTGTCTCGCTTGGACATGGAGGACGGAGCACCTGTAGCAGAAACAGACAGATTATTAGAGGAAGCCATGAAAAATATGACGGAAGTAACTTTTGTCAGTTGTTGCCATTTTATTTCTAAGATATTTTGTCTGTATATTTCAGAATGCATTAATCTTAATAAGCAAAAAGACCTACCTGCAATAATAGGACATATCATTGCAAGTATTAACCATTTCAACCGCTGCTTACACTCCATGCTGTTTATTCCAAGTTGAGCTGAGATTAAGAAGCAAATACAGAAGCAAATGAACAGGGGGACATTTTTATAGTGGAGTCAGCAGGAGGTTTTTATTTACATTCAGTGGTCAATGTTTAACTTCAAGTCAAATAAAGAAAATCAATTTCCC
>NW_015768884.1:0-725 GCF_001515625.1 Sinocyclocheilus rhinocerous
GTAGTTTGAGTAATTTTTTTGTGACTCTTTCTTTGTTGGATTCGGTTTTATTCATGAGTTTCAATAGTCAGCTAAACACATATGCTTATAAAAATGTCAATACAAATGATGTTTCTGGAATTTGTTTCACTTTTACAGTTGATCAATTATATAAACTAATAATATTATATTATTGATGTCATTCATCATCAACCAGAGATATTCCACAGTCCAGAGATATTGTTTTAAATTAAAAATATTAATAAAAAATGTAACAGAATAAAATGGCATAGCAACTGCTTGCTGTCAGTTCAGTTCTTTATATCATATTATATTTGTATTATGCACATTACTATGCTATCTGTCACTTATATATATATATATATATATATATGCATTATTGAAATGTGAAAAAAATGACACAAAAACAACACTATTCCTTCACTTCTGTTATTTTGTCATGACAATACTCTAGTAAAGTAGAATTACTCCCAGAACAATCTCTCTCTGTGTGTATTTGTATCTCTCTTGTTACATTATGCTGAGACACTCTTGCTAATAAATCTTTTTAGCTAATGCATTCCAGATGGAAGCTGCAGCGGCCTGCTTTGACCTTCCTAAACCCTTCCAAAATTCCTCCCCCTGCCCGAGCCCAACCATTTATCTGCCTTTGATTGAAATGCCATCAGTAACCTTTGACAACAGTGTAATATCATTAGAGGAGGGCTGTTACTCTCACAGGACTC
>NW_015768885.1:0-726 GCF_001515625.1 Sinocyclocheilus rhinocerous
AACCAGGACAGAAAGGTAAACCTCTGAGCTTGAGTCACGCTTGCTTTCTTAAACACTCATTCAGGCAAAAACCAAACATGGCAAACACGCATATGGAATTTAGTCTTTCATATGAACGCTTGAAACAATTTCACATGCATGTAATTACAAGGACCGTATTTCTGGAAAACAAGTCGTACCTGACTATAAGTTGCATCGGGTCAAAATTGCATTAAAAAAATAAACATCGGTGTGTAAGTCACATGTTATTATTACATTGAAATATAGTATAAAATGAAACATTTGCCGTCATAAAAACTATAGACATGTAGTTTCTCTCACTCCAAAACATAATCCTTTAAGTTTAACTTTATTCAAAACAAAACAGGAATTAAAAATGTAAATATAAGAAACATAAATTATAGAGACATTCATTATTAGCAACAATTATTGTGAACGCCAAGCCTAAATTAATTTATTTAAAGTAAAACTGAGACTAGCAGTGTGTGAAGCGCACTATACGAGGTGCCAGAGGTGGAAACATCTTGGAAGAAAAGTGTTTTTCCACTAATTTAGTATGCATGCAAATTGTATAATATCCAAGGTACGCATGCGCGGTTAATTCTCATAAAGAATTTTCAGAACGTTTTGGAATATTTTTCCTCTCCCCAAATGTGTCGCTACCGAAACACAGTAATAATAATTTAATTGGAAGTGTTATATTGACCTATTAAGATTTTGCTTACA
>NW_015768886.1:0-726 GCF_001515625.1 Sinocyclocheilus rhinocerous
GGATTGTGTGTGTTTTAGATGGAAAAATGGAAGTTGATTGAAGTTTTGCATGATTGGTGGTTTCCAATAAAGCTCATTTAGAATGTAATTCATGTCTGTTGTTTATTCATTTGAGCCTGTAGGAACGTACATGTCATAACATACCATCTGTCTGAAAAAAGCTTCTCCAGAGTCCTGCTAAACTGAATTCAGGAAAGCACAAGCACCGGTTCCTGATCAGATTTGACTGCTGTCTCAGAGCTGAGTGTTAGTTGAACCCGCTGCCTCCAGCACTGCATCAGAGGAACCCTGGCTTCAAGTGCTCTTCTGAGTGTGTGAGGCTGATTATAGGTTCAGCTGGAGCGCTGACGTACTCTTACACACCACACAATCCAGAGAAATGCACTTTATTTTCACCCAATGATGAATAAACATGAGCTGTGTGCAATTAAGGAAAGAATTGCAGGACACTGAACTTTCAGTTTTGCTTCTGCAGACTGGGTCATACTGTTGAAAAGGCTTATGAAACAAGCATTCGAATGAAAAACCGTATATAAACATAATGGTCTACAAACATTAACATCATGGAACAGGAGCTCTTCTCTCTTTGGATGCAAATAAAATAATACATCTCTCCACTGCACTCATCTTTATGAGAGAAACTGTTTTCTGCAGACATTATTATTCATCGTGACAGATAATAGGCAAATAATAATGGCCATTCGACGTGAATTATATAAATAATTT
>NW_015768887.1:0-726 GCF_001515625.1 Sinocyclocheilus rhinocerous
TGCTTTTAATTAGTTATTTGATGCTATAAAAACGGGGTGTGGTGTTATGGTTGTGATCTTGCGATTAGGTCTGCGGGAGTTTAGGTGGGACTTTGATACCGCGGCTCCATCTCACAATCTCTACTGCGCAGACTCTGGCTCCAAATTACGCCATTTTAGCAAGATGACAGCGGCCATACTGAGAATGTTTTGGCTTTACTTTTCTATAGTAGAAGGAAGTGGAGATGCGTTGTTCATCTTTTTGACAGTCAATGGTTCAAACACTGGCCTACATAAGCATTGCTAAACTGCAAAATTCAGGTCTTGCAGTAAGAAAATGAACAGTAAAAGGAGAAGAAAATACATTAAAGGAATAGCTCTATACTTTAGGATATATGCTACATTTTGAGAAAAACTAACTTTCTGTACATCTTAATATTTAATCCTTAACTTTTGACAATTAACTTATCTATTCTTTTTATCAACTGACTACCACAAACAAACAAGCAAAAACTCTACCGAATCCTTTGTGCTGTGCATTTTGGTGCGCAAAGTAATTCACTGCAGCTTTAATGTCCATGTTGCGAGCATGGGCATTCTCAATACTTAGAAGAGCTAAACTGGCATGAGTGTAGAACATGCGGGGACGTGAACACTTTTTTTCAGGCGAGTGTGTTAACATAGAATTTTTCAAGGGTTAGCGTGAATAAATCTAGATTTAAATTCAAAGAGACAAGATAGTCTATG
>NW_015768888.1:0-727 GCF_001515625.1 Sinocyclocheilus rhinocerous
AAAAAAAAAAAAAAACGAAACAGGAAAAGGAGAAAAAAGAAAAATAAATAAAAAAGGGGGTGGAAAGGAAAAAGATAAAAATATTTAATAGGTCCTAGCTGTTATTCTTCAGCTATGGAAATCCGTGCAGGTCAGAGACCCCCTCGATCAACACCAGAAGATCAGACATCTCTCAGCTTCGACAGGACTTCTGGAAAAAGTGCTGGAAAGTCTTCTTCAACCAAACCATGGAGAAAAAAAATTAAAATATGATGATGAAAAAAAAAGTGAAAAAAAATGGAAGAGTATCAGTCTTCTTCTACACCTGTCGTCGCAGTTTCCATGTCCAAAGCTGTGGACAAGCCATGGCTCCAGTGATGCTCCTTCAAAGAGGGGTTGCTCCTCAGTGTGTGATATTTTTTATTTATTTCCCCCCCTCAGCTATAAAGGTTGGAGGTGGGAAAGAAAAAAAAAAAGAAATCTGCATCCCCTACTGCTGATGGTCGAGATGTTCCTCTCAAAGTCACAAGGGAGAAAAGATGCACATTTAAAGAAATGCAGCAGAAAATATCTGATGCAGACGTCAGAGCTTGTAGTCCATAGTACAACCTTATATGAAGCAGAAGCAGAAGCAGGACAAAAACGCGCGGTATATGTATGTATCACATTAAAACGCTTGCAAATGTCCAAGATTTGTCTAGCCTACTGGAAAAGCCCCCTTATCTCTCGATTGAATCCCCGAGCATGT
>NW_015768889.1:0-727 GCF_001515625.1 Sinocyclocheilus rhinocerous
AAGAACTTAAACTGCTGGTAAAGAACCTAAAACAAAACAAAGAGAAAGCACCAAAAATAAATCATCATCATGCAATATATTTTATGAAGATTTGATCAAATACCCATGACAAATTGAATCGAAAAATGTAAGGTATTTGACAGTAATACACGTAACATCCTATTCCCAACACAGCTTTTGGAGACACACCTGATTGGTTTATACATAATTCATCATACAAGCTGCAAATTCTTTGCCAAGGGCACATACAGAAGGTGCGTTCCACTGAATAAGACATTGCCAGCAGTCATAATACAGTAGATCACTTACACACTCAGTGGAAAAAGATACGTTGGATTGCTATTACACCCCTTTACTTCACAGCTAGTTACACATTAACCTGATTACTGAGCAAATCTGCTGTGCGTACAATGGGTAGAGATTTCACTTTAAATAAATAAATGCGGGCACAAAGAAAATATGAAAAATAAAATGACAAAAATAAAAGCTATATTAATTATAAATAATATTGATAACATAAAATAAACATTAATACAACATTTCACAAATAATAAACAAAATATTCTCCTTGTTATTTTGGTAAAGAAGTCAATTTTAGCACTCTCAGAAACCAAAAAAAAAAAACATGCAGAGATAGTTTATACTGCCTTACCCCTGGCACAAAAGTGACAATGTTGTATTTCTGATTCTTGATGGCATTTTTGGGGTACTTCTCTTCACATTTCTC
>NW_015768890.1:0-726 GCF_001515625.1 Sinocyclocheilus rhinocerous
TGCTCTCAGAGCTGGCCTGACTGGGACAGCCGAAGAGTTCCCGTCTCAGAAGATTCCCATCGTACTCCAGGAACGTCAAGTAAAGATTACGGAAAAATTCCACGTGCTTGTTCTTTACCCTCAGCTTTTTAGGAGAGTTCCAGTGAATGACCTGCACGAGGAAATAATCAAAGTGAGCAATAAACAACTTCAAAGACATCATTTCCATACTAAAATGGAAATTTGACAGGAAATGAATGTGACGGTTGAGCGAACATTTGCATTAGAAACAATTTGTAAAACAAACACAGTGAATTTGGCAATGAATAAAGCAAAGCCTGGACCAATTAACGAGTCTCTTTGAACGCTCTTAATACCCAGTATACCTAAAAAAAAATTCCAAATATAGTGTTACCTTTAGATCTGACACCTCAGTGTAGCACTGTTCAGAGCGAGTATGATCCGATAACTGTACGTTCCAGAAGCACGGAAGCTGATGCACCAGAACTGGGTTCTGTTTTATGAATGCATTGAATATGTCCTGTGAGCATAAAACAATAATATGACATATTTGTTGCATTATACAACATCATTCAGCCATGGTTAGCTCAGATTTCATCATTATTTAGACTACTGTTGCGCAAAGCACAATCTCCTAAAATCTATTAAATAAATTCTTCTTCTAAAGTGATTTTGTATTGCTCATGAAGGATATGGACCTGGTCTGCCAGGGATGTAGAAAGCATG
>NW_015768891.1:0-726 GCF_001515625.1 Sinocyclocheilus rhinocerous
CCGCAGCACTCCATGCAGATCTCCAGGCAGTCCGAGGACTCACAGCACGCATCCATAATGCCACAGTCCATGTCACAGGGGCAGTTGCAGTCGTCTCCCAGGTCATCTGCGCAGCAGCAGCAGCAACAGGCTTCTGATGTGCAGGTGCCGCACGATGCCTGAGCCACCACCATATTGCACAGAGTGAGAAATTCACAAAACAGGCAGGCCAGGATGCAGTGGACACAGCAGTCTGCTCTCAGAGTATTGCAGTGGGCAGAATAAAACAAAAACATAGAATAAACATACAAAATTATTTTGTTAAGTATTTAAAGTAGTGTCATTTTCTACATTTCGTGGGATCATTTTAGCTATTTGGTTTGGTTTCGCCAGTGGCGCAAAAACTACACACTTCACTTTTATAATCAAATAACAAAAATTGGACTTAGTATTAATCAATTAAACAGTATATTTTATAAAGGAAAATATTTATTATTTTATTTAAAAGTGAAATTTTATTTCTGTTTGTTTTGATCATATTGACTAACAATAAAAGCTTTCTACAGTGTATGTGTCGTGTGTGTGTGTGTGTGTATGTGTGTGTGTAGGAGGTGAAGACGGCGGTTCAGCAGCGGTGAGAGCAAAAGAGGAATCAGAGTATGAATTCCACTTTTGGGTTGATTAGTAGCTTTGTGAATAATGGGGTTATTATCATGCAAAAGCACAGGGTTGGTCACGTAAAGCTGA
>NW_015768892.1:0-727 GCF_001515625.1 Sinocyclocheilus rhinocerous
CTTGTATTGTGGGTGCAGTTACATCTTCCAACCGCATGGAGGCGCAGCAGGCTTCTCCTGACAGCAGCAGTGAGGAATGTACTGTACTAGAGGCTCTGCCTGGCAAGGGAACAGCGCTAATTTGCTCTCAACACAAAGGAAAAGTGAGACCTATTTCAATACACACATTCACATAAACACACACACCATAAAATGATTGCACAGATGGGTGAAATATCTCTCACAGGCAGTGTTTTCCCATGAGCATAAGCTTTCTGTCCCAGAAAAACAAGTGTACCCTGATCTCAGCTGGTTCCTCTATAAATATCATGTTGAATATAAAATGAAGCTAATAGGTTAGGGAACATTTAGGATGACTGTTCCTACAGAAAGTATTTCTCACAATTTGTATAATGTTTTTTTTAATTATATTATATTATATATATTAATTTCATTCATATAATCCATTTGCGTTCGTGAAGTAGGTTCAAATTTTACTTTACATAATGATGAATTGTAATAGAAATGGTTTTAGAAAAAAAAAATAGATAAGAATTATATTTAGAAATATATTTAGAAAACAATATAAAAAGAAAGATTTAGAATAGAATTTTTAATAGAAATCATTTTAGTAAAAATTTAAATAGAACATAGAAGAAAGAGAGAAAAATGTGCTTACAAAAATATGTTTTTAAAAATTTACAGAAACCGTTTTAACGTTTTCAGAATGATTTTAATATAAATAAAT
>NW_015768893.1:0-726 GCF_001515625.1 Sinocyclocheilus rhinocerous
GATATTTCTACAACACAACAGCTCTGCTTTTCTGTTCTTTCTCCTTTTAATCTATTCTGTTTATAAAAAATTCTGCTAACATGATTATTTTATGTTGCAATGTTTAGAATTTACCAAACACACACAGACACACAAACATGCCTAATTGTATTTCCCATGCATTCATATTTCCTCTGCTCATCACCAGGCCCACATGGAATTTGCACCTGGAGAATTCCAGAGAAAGCTCTGCAGATTTCTGCACAATTGCAATGCCCGTCATTCATAAAATGCATGTGTAAAAGCCAAATGAGAGCCAGAAGACTGAAGCATCCCTGACTGCGAGAAACCAGTCATCTCTATTGATTACAGTTTGCTGGGAAAATGGACACCACCTCAGAGTGAACATAATCACTCCACAAAAAATGCATCACCTGGGAATGGGAATGAGAGAGAGGTGAAATTGCTTTCCATCGCTCTCAAGCTGGGTGGGAGGTTTGGCTCAATAAACCACTAGGATACACTCAGTCAAACTGCCTGTTACCCTCAAAATAAAGATGTGTGTTTGAACTGAGCCTTGTCCAGTCTGTGGACAGTGTGTATACACAATATAATTTAAATTATATTCTTGTTTATACTGCTAATTCATGATGAATTAACATTTTGTGTTTATACTTTGGAAGCTAACTTGTCTACAAAAGTTGTTACTGGGGTGGTACCTTTTCAAAAGGCACACCTTTGTACCTA
>NW_015768894.1:0-726 GCF_001515625.1 Sinocyclocheilus rhinocerous
TACTGATTACTTGTGGGAGTTAAAGCTGTCAGATATGATCTAAAAAGAAGAGATTTCATAGATGGTGAATGGTTTTGGATTCACCTCAAAATAGTTTAGGGCATCGTTATAATTATGTTTCTCTGTCAGTATAAGTCTCAGTGACAGTTGGTAGCAAACAGTGACTTCCTGTGCACAAAGTATTTCTCTATAGTAGGCCTACTAAAGAATTCCTGTAAAAATCCAAATTTATTTCTGACTCTTTGAGCTTTACACAATGGCTTGTTGCATAATAGGTTAAGGTGGTTGCATCCCACCTAGACCCTTTTTTATGTTTTTACATTTATGCTAACATTTATTGTAGAGACCTCACATTTTCTCCCTCTTTTTTTACTTTGACATTTCCCTTGTTCCATAGCCTTTCTCTAGCTCTGTCAGTTCGTAATGCCACGTCACTTCTCAGGACCGTACCGCTGTCTGACAGCCAGTACCACCGGGAGTGACCTTTTCTTCCATTCCTCTCATCCATGCTACCACTCGCTCTCCCTCTATCTTTAAAGAAGGGCTGAAGAAATATAAAACAATCACGGCATCAATCATTCAGTGCCTCTCTGGGGAAAATTCATGAGAACCCATAGCAAGATTCTCTCTTTTTAGTTCCGTCTTCAAGATTTTCGTGATATTCTGAGGGAGAAAAATAAGATTCAAGTTCAATTCAATTCAAGTTTATTTGTATAGCGCTTTTCA
>NW_015768895.1:0-727 GCF_001515625.1 Sinocyclocheilus rhinocerous
CATCACTGCACTAATGTAGCCCTGTAATATTAATGCACAATTCCCATGAGCTTTATTTATTCAGATCTCTTAAAAACACACAGGATTTTAGTCTTCAAGATTAAAAGCATCCCTATTATTATCGATTATACTTAGGGTTAGGGATTTGAACAAACTCTTGACACAAAGTAATAAACTTTAGAAACTTGCTGCAGATAATGATACCTAAATAAATTAGAATAAAATTAAATAAATAAAATATTACAATAAATAATATTTAACAACAGTACAGAAAATATCTTACATATTTTAATAATTTTCTTTGTATTTAGTACAATTACAACATAAAAACCAGTTATTTAATATTTAAGTGTCTTTATAAAATCACATTTGTAGTTTTTTTATTTTATTGAGAGCCATAATTTTCACAGTAATTATTTAATAACAACTATAATAATAAATACTTTTAATTTCTTAATAATCCTAATAAATTATTCTTATTTTTTCTAAGCGTTGAATGGAAATGAAAATCTCTCTCTTCAGGTTTATACTAACAGCACAGAAATATTTTCCACAGAATATTTTAATAATTACCTTTTGATTTAGTACAACATAAATGCCAATTATTCAATATTTTAATGTCTTCATATCATCAAACTTACTATTTTCTTTTAATTCTATTAAGATTATATATATAGTTTTAACAGTATTTTAAACGAAACAAAAGTATATTTCATATTATATTATA
>NW_015768896.1:0-727 GCF_001515625.1 Sinocyclocheilus rhinocerous
AATATAATACATTTTATTCGGCTCTACAATAGGCCGCGGAAGTGTACAAATCTGTTTGTGAGGTTTACGTTAGAGCAACGTTCAATCCTGACAGAAAAAAAAACACCTGGAAATACAAGCTTCATTTACAGTAACGAACTGCATTAAGTTCCATCTGCAGGAGGCGCTGTGAAAAATAAATTCGTGTAATAATTTCTACCTGTTTGAGAGCGCTTGCAACCCCAGCATACCAGCAATATATTTAAAACGTATAATTATTTTTGGCCACAAAAACGTACTTTAAAGTAATGTGGTGGGTTACAGCGTTGAATAAAGTAACAGTTATCTGACAGCGATTGGTTTGTTGCGGTCACATGACACATCTCTGCACCAATCAGCGAGCTGTCCCATGAGCAGCGATGTGCAGTGCTGTTTTCCGCTCTGGGTTACGAATCTATTTCTAGATTGTAACGTCCTCGGCAGGTACCGACGACAGCGATCATGGAGGCGTCGATGGCCACCGGTCCCGCCGCAAACGCGCCTGCTAATAGCGAGGGCATATTAATAGGGGATAAAGTGTATTCCGAAGTCTTCCTCACCATCGATAATTCTTTGATTACGGAGGAAAATCTCTCCCCGACCCCGTCTATGCAGGATGGCCTCGACCTGTACACCGAGACAGACCTGCGGATCCTGGGCTGCGAGCTCATCCAGTCCGCCGGAATCCTGCTGCGACTGCCGCAGGTAA
>NW_015768897.1:0-727 GCF_001515625.1 Sinocyclocheilus rhinocerous
CGGGCCCGATACCGATACCAGTATTGGTATCGGTGCATCCCTAGTTTTTACAAATAAAACACAAATAAACTTGCTAATCCAGGCACTGGGAAAATATGTTGTAGTTATACTGTATGTAGTACAATAAATACTTTCATTCAGTTTTCAATACTAAGCAATCAGGGCATTTATATTCGAAATCAAAATGGGCAATTCAAATATTTTTTCATGGAATATTGTAGTGTTTTTTTAAATAAATGATTTATCTGTGCAATCATTATTATTTAAAATGTGCCCTTGTAATCTTTATATCAAAAGAACTTCCCCTTTCTTCTGTGACTCTGATGACGTGTGTACCTTGAGATCACAGCAAAATTGGTAAATGACAATGACTCAAAAATCCAACCAATGATGAACAAAACCATTCCATCCTACATTTTTTTTTACTAAGATATGTGTCACAATAGGAAAGAAAAGACAATTACATATTTCATTTAGCAAGGCAAGAACCAGAAATAATTCAAGAGAAGAAATGAAAACATGATATTAAAGGTGTGAGATGATACTGGTAGTACAGCAATTTAATTAATGGAAAAATAATAGATTACTTTACAACATACTGGAAATAAAAGATGATGATGAAAACAGTTCTTCTGAAGGGCTGGCAGAGAGCAGTGCAGAAACTGAAGGTGTGAGGAAATCATGATATTTCACACTCACGTTGCATCACTCTGACCACCCGATCACA
>NW_015768898.1:0-727 GCF_001515625.1 Sinocyclocheilus rhinocerous
TTTTTTTTCTGTCTCGCAGTTATGAGATTATATCTCGCAGTTCTTTTGTTCTCAGAAGTGCGAGAAGCAAAGTCCGAATTCTGACATATAAATTTAGAATTGTGAGAAAAAAGACAGAATTACAAGAGATTTATTTCTTCTGTGGAGGAAACGCGTGCTTCCATAGTTTAGTGATAACACAATTGTTGCATGATTAAACTCAGATACTTGAAAGAGCACAATGTTACAGTCACCGCATGCCGAGCTACATTGCTTCACACCACTGAAACCATAAGTCATACAGCTCGACACTCACACCCACGAGTATATTCACTCTCATACCTTGAGCGTTAATTTTAGTAAGGTGACGCAAAGCCCGTAAAACCCTTCCTAAAGTAAACATGCCAGGCCTGAGGTTTCACCCGGAGCAGACATTCCCCACAGACCACAGAGGGTGAGACATGAAGGTGCTGCCATCTGATTGGACAGAATAAGATCATTCATATCATGAAGCTAATGACAGGTACACGGGGGAATTAGTCCATATGAGGCCACAAACGCTTGCACAAGGAATCCTCATAAAAGTTCACTGCATTTCATGGTGCAGTGCATCTCAAGTAACACGCTTGCTAACCAACTAGCCGTCTGCTGCAAGTTCAGAAAAAACTGTATGTCTGGACTAGCTACAACATAAACAAATTTGTGGGAAAAAATGTGAGATATAAACTCAGAACTCTAGATAAAAGTT
>NW_015768899.1:0-727 GCF_001515625.1 Sinocyclocheilus rhinocerous
ACACCGTCCGCAAGACATGTCAGCACAACCTCGGCTCTGAGCGCAGCGCACGCAGCCAGAGGGAAAACAGCCGTGATGTTTTTTCCATATATCAGGAAAGACAGAACATTCAAACACTTGATCCTGCAGCCGAGGTCATGGAGTTTACAAATGCATTCTGGTCAAACGCACAGCCGTCGTTTCCTCTCGGCTCTGTTTTTGTGCCTCATGCTGGTTTCACTCAGTGTGGCTGAAATTTAACAGCGGTGAAGGTTGAAGATCAGCCTGAGGAATCGGCTGAGGTTAAATCCTCTTGAGTTACTCGTCCTCTTGATAAAATCACCTTTACAGCACATCTGCAATAACACGACTCAAGTTTTGCAGTTTTTCCACACACTGAAGAGAAAATCAATACAAAACAGAGAAGGACAATAAATACACAATAGCAAACACTATCAAAAACTGTCCAAACAAAGCATGATGCACTAAAGTAGAGCTGCACGATTAATTGAAATAAAACCGAAATCACAAAGGCTTAGTGCGATTATCAAATCGCAAAGACTGCATAATAAACATTCGCTGCATGTTTTAAAGTGAGACAATCATCTTCCCATAATTGTAATGAGAATGAAAAATGCTTTCTATCAGAATAAAAGTTTGATGGTTTAACATTTGAAAATGATAGCCATAAATATTAGTTCTTTGATTTTACAGTTGTAAAATGTAATTATTTATTTTTTATTAATTA
>NW_015768900.1:0-727 GCF_001515625.1 Sinocyclocheilus rhinocerous
CTTACTAGGGCTGAAATAATAAATTCTAATTTTGCATTTAAAGAGTATCAATATTCAAATTATATTACTTGTACAGGAACCACAGTATTGGTACGGAAGAATAGTGATACAAGTGAAGGGACACAGCGTAGAAAGAAACGAGATACACATGCTATGCCTGATCGTTACAACGGGGATAAGACAATCAGTCCATGGACAACTCCAGGGGAAAACGGTTTCTTTACCGGAGTAGGGACTACCACTGCCTAGAACAAAAACAATGGTTTAGCATGGCAGGTTTTGTCACTAGGAAATGACACCGCTCTTGCACTAGGGTTAATTACAGAGGAATTGAAGAAAATGAGGGAAGCAGTTATTCAAAATAGACTGGTCCTGGACATTTTGAGCTCGGTCAAGTCCTCGGGGGAGTTTGTAAAATGTTGGGAGTATCTTGTTGTTTTTACATTCCAGATAATTCAGACAACATCACAAACAAAATAACCCACATGAAGGAGTCCATCCCGGAGCCAGAGAGAAACGACTCTTGGTTTAACTGGCTCAACAGTCTTTGGGGTGGATGGGAAACCTGGATTTTCAACACTGCCATACCTGTTGTTGTATTGATGCTGATTTGTTGTATATTTAAAAGGCATTTCAGTTAGGGGGGAAAAAAGCTTTTGGCTTCTCTCATGAGGCCACAAAGGGGCGCATCGAGCAAAATATTACTAATGCACGTTTATTAAAGCAA
>NW_015768901.1:0-727 GCF_001515625.1 Sinocyclocheilus rhinocerous
CTGTATATATACAGTCAAAGTGTAGATGAATTGCTTCAATCTAATAATTTACAATTATTATAATTACTCTAAAGATGCTTTAAAACAGTCTGCATTGTATGAAGTGCTATAAATTAATGCTTTAAAAAAATAGTTAAATAAATTAGTCCTCTCTGATCCTGTTCCCCTTTCCTCTTTCAATGTTTCCTGCCTCTCCTCCTAATGTCCTCTCTATTAAAGGTGAAAAAGCCAAATTTAAAAATAATAATAATTTAATGAATTAAATAAATTAATTAATTAAATAGCAGACTTAAAACTAATTTTAAACACAAAACGGTGTGAATGTAGCCAGTATGTTAAAGAGGTCATGAATTGAGAAATCTAATTTTCCTTGATATTTTGACATGTAAGAGGTCATTGTACTATAAAAACATTCTGTAGGTTTCAGAGCTCAAATCTTCCTTGTTAGTCCAAAAACAACTTTTATTGAAACCAAGATCAGAAAATGACTTGTTTCTGATTTTGTCACATTATGTTGAATAGCACAAGGAAATACCACCTCTGCAGAATCAGATCAATGACTACTAGTTCTATAGGAAAGTACTTATTATTTGTTTTGGCACAGGCATTGCAAACAGACTTTTACTGTAAGTGAGTTTTTAATGTAACGTCAGTGAGCCAGTGAGCATGCAGCATGCTTGATATGCCTAAATCAAGTGCTGGTCATTGGCTCTGGTGAGGCATTGAG
>NW_015768902.1:0-727 GCF_001515625.1 Sinocyclocheilus rhinocerous
AAACTAAGTGAAAAAGAGGTTAATGTTTAAATGCAAACACAAAAAAACTAGTGTGCTTTTTATGGAAAGAATGAATCGGTGATTCATCAGAGCGACTCATTTTTGGTCTGTGTTCTTCTGTCTGGGTGGAACGGCGCTTGCGTGTTTCGTAATGCATCAGTTCTGTCGTAACTTGCACATGTTTGATGGGTGTTTTATGCGTTTTCCCTCAGGATTATCACAGTTGCGTAACTCTAGTGGGTGAAACGAAGAACATTTCTTCAGAAAAGCAAATGCAATCTAGTGTGTGTTGAATCAGTGATGTATTTTTAGGGAAAAGACTCGGTGCGCGTCTCCAAACACAATGCAGACGCTCAGAAAAGATCGTCCAAAGCGAGGAGCCTCACGCTGGAGGACGAGGACTGGATCTGGACGGCCAATAAGAAGACGCCGCTGATCACTGGATCCAATCTGACGCGCTCTGGAAGCGTTAAAGATCTCATATACAGGTTCGACGGGCCGCCAACGCCGCCGCCGCGCCTCGGCTCGCTGAAGATCAAACGGCAAGACGTGAGCGCACGGGATTCTGGGAAAATGAGACATGAAAGCAGAGAGAGAGGGAAGAACCAGAACCCGGTCTCCGGTGAACCATCAGAACCGGAAACACAAGAAAGCTCCGAGCAGAAACGCCATGGCGCAGAGAAGAAGAAGAGCAGCGATGACAAAGTGGCTGTCTCTGATCCCGGTC
>NW_015768903.1:0-727 GCF_001515625.1 Sinocyclocheilus rhinocerous
ACGCACGCACACACTTTGTGAGGTTAAATTATTCTACACTCTAGCAGTATCCATTTGATTTCATTTGTAGCATGTCTTGTGGGCAGCAGGGGTGAGAGACCCTTGGCAGTACTGGGAGTGGAGCAGCGCACATATCTAGTGTGTGGAGACACAGAATTGACAATGCATTTATCTTTGAATAATGTAAATGTCTGGAGAATGCAGTGGCTGAGGCGGACAGAGCGAGCATGGGACACTGGGGGGGTGGGGGGTGGACGACCCCACCCCATCCCTCCTTCCTGTTCTCTGCTACCGTTCCACTCGTTCGGCCCGCGGCAGCTCCTCACAGCTCATTTGCGGCAGAAACCAACAGGGAGTTTGCAGTAGAAAATGCTGCCAAGCCCACCATTCGTGTTTCTTTCATTTCTCGCGGCACTTTCCCATCTACACACTTTCTGTTTTCCTTGAAATTCCATATTTTCCATGTAATGTCACTGTAATTTCTACATGTCTAGCATTACCAAATTAAAATCACACAGTGATTTTCTGATAGCGGTAGCATTTTTCAGGTCAGTCAACCTATGAATGTCTGACTTGTAGTTGTCTCTGTATAGACCTTAGGTGCATCCCAAATCGCATACTTACGCACTATTCTATGACGTATGAAAATTCCCCCCCCCAAAAAAGAACAAGTGCACTTTAAAAACCCAGATGATGCACTTAAATAACCAAAAAAAAAAAAGAAGAA
>NW_015768904.1:0-727 GCF_001515625.1 Sinocyclocheilus rhinocerous
ATAATTATATAGCATTTATTAATGTTAGTTAATATTAAGTTCAAACTTACTAATACATTATTCAATCTGTTAACATTAGTTAATGTACTGTGAGTTAACATGAACATTTTTATTAACTAACATTGACAAAGATTAATACATTTTGAAATGTTGCCTACATTTCAACACTAAATGAAAAAATAAGTTCAAGCTGAAGTAGCACAATTACTAAAACTAAAATAAAAATAAATCTAAAAAAAATCTTAATCCAATAGAAATAACAAAAACGTATAACAAAATCACTAAAATAAAATAAAAACTACAATAGTATATAAATAATACTAAAATAGCACTGCTTTTTAACACCTCTTTTCAGTGAATCGGTTCAAACACAACCAATCTGAAATGATTCATTCACAAATCATACACAGAATCTAATATAGATGCATCAGTTTACAGCTTTTGTGTTCCACGGGGGAATAAAAATCAAACCTGTTTGATTGAGTACATAATGACATCATTTTTATTTTGGCTGAACTATCCCATTAAGTATTTCTGTATCATTTTACAGTTTTCTCCTGCAGACATGTCCGAGTTTAAAGTGGGTGCAGATACAGAGGCAGCTTCCTCAGATCCAGGTTCGACCTTGATAAAAACCAAAGACTTGATTTGCAGTCTTTGACCCAGGGCTACTGCTGTGCTCACAGTACATGCTCTCATCTGTCAGGTCAACAGCAGAGCACCATCC
>NW_015768905.1:0-727 GCF_001515625.1 Sinocyclocheilus rhinocerous
ATAAGACCCTACAATATTCATATTACAGAATGACAAAAGAGTTTTTTTCTTTCTTTTTAATAAATAGGGGTTAGAATAAGTGCTTTTGTTTATTGTTTTGGATAATTAAATATGTTCACGTACATTAAAGTGTTATAATAACATGAGATTATCTCTTCTATTTTATCGTCTTCAGTCCCAGGTCCAAAGATTAAAACCCCTCTGAAGAATGCTGTGGTGACTGAGGGGGATGATGCTGTGTTCTCCATTGAGCTCTCTGCTAACTTGATAGGCACATGGTTCCTGAATAGCCAGCAGCTGCAGGATAGTGGACGCTTTTCCATGACTCAGTCAAAGAACCAACACATTCTACGAATCCAGCAAGTGCCTAATGTGTATGATGGAGCTGAAATCACCTTCATTGCTACTGGCGTACGAGATTCAGCGACCCTACAAATTAAAGGTCAATATTTACATGGATGATCCCGACACATATGCATTGACAAAATCTTTACAATAAGATCAGTATGCATTTCGAAAATAGATAGGTTGAATTTTCATTTCATGCCAATTGTAGTCAGTATAATGCTCAGATTGATGCACTCACATTTCTAACCAATACTTAATTGCATTCCTTTCAAGATTTACGACATTGACAGTCTCACAGAAAATTCTCCATGTCCTGTTTTGCAGCACCTGAGGTGAAATTCTTACCAATGTCAGAGATGGACACCAAGAAGACCACTGA
>NW_015768906.1:0-727 GCF_001515625.1 Sinocyclocheilus rhinocerous
AAAAATCATTATCTTTAAAAACAAAAATGTTTATAACGTTATCTGTCAAATATTACATGTTGTAAATGCTTAATAAATATTCATACTTTTGAATCTGAATCCAAACAATTTGCATGACAGCAAAAATAGATTATTATAGTGAGATAATGTCTCACTTTACTTTAAGGTTCACAGGTATTTACTTTTCACTAACTTACAGAGGTAAAATATATAACTTGTGAACACATGGTTCACTGATGTCCACCCAAAATTAAGATTCACAGTTAAATAATATTGAAATTAAATGATTCATTAATAATATCTTATGAATAAAGAGATTGTGGTCCCCCTTTTGCATCATGGCCTGAAGTCTTTAGAGGACAATGGTAAGAAAAGTGACGAGATATTATTGTTTGTATATTTGTAGAGGTAGATTGCTAATTGTTTCCTCTTTCCATTTCTTCAACAGGACACAAAGAAGCAGACAGAGAGTTTAATTTCTTTTGCGGTTGCTGTTCATGTACTTCAGTTAAAAGAAAATGTCCCAGTTGAAATTCTCTTTTTTTCCTGTTCTTGTTGTTCCTCTTTGCTTCAGTGATTCTGCCTTACCCTTTTTTCTGAGGTGTATAATAATAATAATAATACTTATTAGGGCTGGGTAAAAAATATAGATATCTCGATATAAATCGATTCTCATTGTTATGGAACTATATCGATTCTTAAATCCCAAGAATCGATTAGTCTAGCC
>NW_015768907.1:0-727 GCF_001515625.1 Sinocyclocheilus rhinocerous
ATATTATTGGAGATATAGCTTGACGGCTTAAATGTATATAAGTTTATGTAAGCAGCTGCTATATTCTCATTGATCTCATTGATTTACATTGCAAGCAATCAGAATTTCATATGACTTTTTGGCCATGTAAATATCAGCATCCGCACCAAATGTAATATTTTTGTTCTATTTGGGTCTCTGAATAAAACTGAGCTCAATATTATAACTATATCAAAAACAAAACACATGCATTTTTGTTAAATAGTTTGTCTAACAACCTTCAATTTTCTGACAATCATTTTTTCGACATATGCCATATGCTCAAAGTGTGCCTGCTTTCATGAGGCAGTGACAGCGTAATGTTAATCGTGCCAAGCAAATAATGCTTACTTTTGTGAATTAGGCAAAACCTATGGCTGATTTGTATGTAGAAGAGGCATGATTGCACTTAATTCAAATACGTTTGGCGTGGCTCTAAACTAGTGCCTTGGACTGCTGGTGGTTAGCGAATAAGAAGCACGTTTACATAAGAAATAGAGCATGTTAAACTCTAAGTGCGCTTTTAAAAACGGGAAATCTTCATGAATATTGTTCCACCCCAAATAAGCTTTATCTTGCATGCAGTTAATTTCGGCAGAAATCAAAGGCCTCTCTCGTGGTGAGCTGGGAATGTTTGTGCATGTTAATGCCATCAGCTGTCTGACTGGCTGCCCATCGCCTTGTTCTCGGCGCCCGAGGAGCCCGGCAA
>NW_015768908.1:0-727 GCF_001515625.1 Sinocyclocheilus rhinocerous
AAATTTAATAGATAAACCAAACTGAAAACTAGACAAATAAATAAACAAATAAATATGATCAATTCTTGAATTTCAAATGACAAAATGTTAGCTTTTTTTTTTTCATTTGAAAATCACATTTAAAGGATGCAGTCCTTGGTGATGCTTAATATAATTTAATTTAAGTATTATACAATTCACATTAAATTAAACTAAATTAAAAGAAAATGTAATCTGATAATCTGATCATAACTTGGAATCAAATAGACATTTTGGCAAAGCATATTAGTAAGAGAAAAACACTGCCCTTAAAAAGCTTATGGTAGGCAGTTTTTATTATTTTTTTTATTTTGTGATGTTCTTAAAAGAAGTATCTTAGGCTCACAAAGGGTGCATTTACTTGATCAAAAATACAGTAAAAACTGTAATATTGTCAAATATTATTACAATTTAAAGTAACTGCTTTCTATGGTAATATATCTTAAAATGTAAATTAATCCTGTGATGCTAAGCTGAATTTTCAGCAGCCATTACCTCAGTCTTCAGTATATTTTGTTTTCAAGATTCTTTGATGAATAGAAACTTCAAAAGAACATCATTTATATGAAACAGAAATCTTCTGTAACATAATAAAGGTCTTTACTGTCACTTTTAATCAATTAAATGCATCCTTGCTGAATACAAGCATTCATTTTTTTCAAAGAAATCTTACTGACCTCAAATTTTTAAACGGTAGAGTACATTATAC
>NW_015768909.1:0-727 GCF_001515625.1 Sinocyclocheilus rhinocerous
GAGATCTGAACAAACCACTAACCCTAAGTATTAAACTTTGGTACATGACTTGTGCTAAAGTTTTGACTATGCATTTTGAGGGATATATTTTAGATTTATTCATTTAAAAATGAATAGTCATCTAATTATATAGGCCTAACTGTTTTAAAATCTAATCTTATTTAATTCATGTAAAAAAAAATAGGGTTAAATTTAAGAGTAAAATAACACTAGATTTTTGTGTTTTACCTGGTAAAACTTTGCGGAAAAAAGGCAAAACTAAGAACATATATGGATCTTGTACTGTGTTGTGATCAAATTAATGATTTAATCATTTTGCTGCTTGCCGTAAAAATGTGTGATAATCAATCTTATTGAGCTGTTTATATTTAGTGTACTCTTTGGCTGTTTATTCAGATGCAAAATTTGCACTATCGATCTTAGATTCTCAGCAAAGCTGTTTACATTGCGATAACACCACATTCATTGTTTGTTCTTTAGTCCCTAAATGTCCTTTGCAATGCATTGTGGGACATGTGCTTTAGTGAACCAGTGAATAATGAAACCCTTTCTTCTTAACCTCCGTCCTCTCTCTTACTGATAGTTTACAATACAGGCCCATCTCACATTGATCAGTGGTACAATTTCAGTCAAAACCCCAGTTTTGTAACTCTTGTAGTTCTCATGATATACCAAGCATTTGCCAATTTCCCTCGGGAGAAAACATTGACGTTTTTAATAACAAAAG
>NW_015768910.1:0-727 GCF_001515625.1 Sinocyclocheilus rhinocerous
CACTGTAATCCAAACTGCCAAGCACATTGTTGCACCAAGAATATTTTAAGATCATTGGAAGCTGGCCAGCATGATGTTCTTGAGAACGTCTCTATTTAGAAATATGACTGAAAGAAAACCTTCAGTAAAAAAACAGGCATTTATTTCTAGAATTTTACTTGAGTCTACATAACAGTGAACATACAGGATGGTTATAATTCCTGCTGCTTGAACTGTCAACAGAGTTGTTAACAAAAGTGTAATTATGCCGTTTTCAGTGGAGGAGCCAATGTTCCCCTTCTTAGTCGAAAAGCAAAAAGCTGTTGTCGTCTGGGGGTGTTTGTCCTCTGAGCGTGAGCTGTGTGCGACCACTGTAGGGGGGATACACCGTTGGCCGATTCTAGGACGCAGAGTCATTCAGGGACAGTCGGCAGCCCTCCACATTAACTTCAACACTACGGGTCAGCGACACCCGCCTGGAGGTGTCCAAGTGAAAACCTCCCTGTGCCGTGGTCACAAATTCTCAAATCCATGATTCGTAATATTGCAGTGTCGTTGATGTGGTACATGACCTTATTTTCTTCTAAAGATTGCATTAGTACCTAAATGGTGCTTACAGTAATAGCACTTTATGAAAGGGTACCGCCTTGTACCAAGCAAAAAAATGATCTCTTAATTACTATTTTACTTTTCTTGCTTTCTGGTAAAAAAAAAAATTTAAATCCTCTGGTAAATGAATTTTTTCTTG
>NW_015768911.1:0-727 GCF_001515625.1 Sinocyclocheilus rhinocerous
GGCTAACAGCGATTTTGAAATTTTGCGAGCCCTGATACATGTTTTGTAATTGTGAGATATAAACAGAGTTACAAAACATAAACTCACAATTTATAACTGAGATGTAAACTCAAAATTCAGAAGAAAAAAAAGGTCTAAATTGTGAGATATAAACTCATAATTGCGAGGGAAAAGTCCGAATTCTGAGATGAAAACCGTAGGGGAAACATGCTTCCACAAAGAACCCGTTTTTAGTTATTCTACAGATGCTAAAAAGTTCAGTTTAGTCTGAATTTCAGTGATCCAAAAGAACCAAAAGGTTTCTGATGACCACAAGGCTCTCCAAAACGTTTTACCTTTTCCGATGTGACATAACATTGCGATTTTATAGCTCTTATATAAAGAGGTTTGGTACTGCAGAAAACCCACAAGGCCAAGAACACAACTTGGTGATCCTATAAACTGTGAACAAATGAGGATGGTTGTTGGACTAAATTACTATGGTGCTGGGATATTTCTCAACAGTGTATTTTTGAAAGCTAGCAGTTTGGTCCTAGAGATCATTATACATAATTTGCTCCTATGGCACCTGTCAAAGCTGCTTCTAAATAAATCAGTTTTATTACTATTATTATTATTATTTATGGGATTTTTTTGCCTGTCTAATGTACAGGAAATAGGTATAGAGAAGTCAGTGGAAGAAAACAGAGAAGAATGGATTCAGGACTTGACCGGACTTGAACCTACT
>NW_015768912.1:0-727 GCF_001515625.1 Sinocyclocheilus rhinocerous
ATGCACTGAAAATGAATTGACTGCTGAATTCCCCTTTGGTTTCCAGATAAATGTCCAAAAAACTGTATCCAAGTTCACCACTTGAATCTAATTTACCTGTTTTCTGAATCAGCATACTTGAAGCTGTAACAGACTCCTAAATGAGATAAATAACCCGACGCACATACAAGTTCTACAAATCATATTAAGATAAAAACAATTATATTTTATCCTCTTAGTATGATTCACTTTAGTAAAAATTAGACATTTTTTCTACTATAATTTGGACTGAAATTGCGGGGGGAAAAAATGCAAGGGACAATAGATTGTGAGAACATTCCCTCTCCTGCCTCTTTGTAATGCACAAATTGCCAAAGCTGACCACCGTTACTTGTAAAAGCAATCTGGCAACCCTCTTTCATTTCTCCATCTCGCTCCGCAATCCTCCAGCAGTATTAGCCATACTAGGAAAGGTCACATGATAAATGACTGACAAACAAATCAAACCATATTAGCTTGTAGCTTTGTTATCAGCCGACGGCAGAGATAACAGAAAAATGAAGCTTCTACCGAATAATTCGGCTGTGCGTTTTGCCTGCTCTGCAGTCTAAATCAGAGGGAGGGATAGTAAGGAGAGGAGGGAGAAGAAGAAAAAAAAACAAGAATCTGGCAGTGGCTGTTTGTCTCAGCGCCTGACAGTGGGAGAGCAATAATACGCATTAATGATGGTGCGTGTGCAAGTCTATGC
>NW_015768913.1:0-727 GCF_001515625.1 Sinocyclocheilus rhinocerous
AGCAACAGGATGTCATACACCTGTTTTGCTTAAGGCGGGGACTCTGGCCCCCCTCCCCACCTCCAGCTCTTTCCCGGGCCGGCTCTGGCACACGGGTCGGCCCGGCTGGACGTATATGTCAGGATGTGAGATGAAGGCTGGTGAAGGTGCAGCTGTTGCATAAGAAAAGTGCCAGGGGCTCGAGCTTCCCACGGTGAGCTTTAATTTGCATCCCTCTTTCTCAGCCCCCTCCCCCTCTCTCTCACCTTCATCGGGTGGCTACAGATGCGGAGGCCCGACACCCTCGCCCAGATGGGTCCCCCTCGCCCACGGCACTGTTTGCGTGTAAGCAATTGTTTGTGCATACGTGTGCTGCGGGGGACAGCATCGCCGATTCCCGTGGAAACACATCAACTTCTCAAGTAATCATTTACTGCCGATGATCATGAAATAAAAGGTTTTGTAGGTCAGGTGGCTTAGAATGGGGTGTATGTAATGGTTAAAACTTCTGATTTGGGAGTATAAATTTCCTATGACTACCAGCTAACTAACTTAATATGTATTAACTATTTTTTGTTTGTTTCCATGTAAGATTATGTATTTATTTAAATAGTTATGTAAACATTTAAATAAATATTTACATTTTAATATTCAATTCAAAACTACTTTAAATCATTTATATAAATACAGTATACTAGAAATTACAATAGAAATATAAATTATATATAATTTATATAATTTAAATAAA
>NW_015768914.1:0-727 GCF_001515625.1 Sinocyclocheilus rhinocerous
CTTTTTTATTTTTTATTCAGTGGCGGAAACGGGCTTCCATAATAAGGCCAGTCTATTCGTGCCAAAATGTATTCTAATATTTCTAACAGCAATACATTTAGAGTTTGCCTGTGCAAAAGTAATTTGGTAGACGTGTTGGCAAAGTGTTACTAAGGTGTTCTGAGCAGCTTTTGGTGGTTGTTGTGTGTTTTGGTGCAGTTTACCAGCCCATCTCAGGATTATGTGGTTTTGAGAAAGAATATCAACTCACAAGTCTAGTCCTTGAGATCAGAAGCAGTTTTAAGAGCACTGATGAACTCCCTCACCCTATATCATCACGGTAGACACGGGAGATGAGCACCTCCCCTTTATGGTTGTAGATGAACAGTCCTCCAATCATGGTGGCTGCCCCTTAGACCTCACATTCCATGGTGGGACCTCACTCCTATAATTCACAGGACAATGACAATGAATATGACGCTCACTGGCTTGATAGAAGAGCTCTGTGGGACCTTGATAAGATTTGAGAGGCATTCAGCCCTACAAGTGAGACCAGATAAAGCAGGCAGGACGGTGAACTCTCAACAGTTTGGCCTTGTGTGACAACCCAAATAACGTAGTTTAAGAGATAAAAACACTAGTTGGCTATAAAATAAATATATTCACCCATGTTAAAAGCATATATGTGACCATGGAGCACCAAACCAGTCATAAGTAGCACTGGTATATTTGTAGCAATAGCCAACAA
>NW_015768915.1:0-727 GCF_001515625.1 Sinocyclocheilus rhinocerous
AGAGACCCCCCCCCGATGTTTAGTTGTCTCCATGTACTCAAACAGTCTGGGACATTAGGGACGTCTCTGTTCTTCAGCTTTTACTGAATATCTCTTCCACCATCCGTTTCTCATAGACAAAGGCTTTCAACATCTGTATGACTCAGTCAGGCTGTTAAATCTAATCTAATTCTGATTGATTTTGGGCTATATTATGACCAGAATCCAACTCTTTCAATTTTGGATATATCAAAAAAACTTATTCTTACCTGATTGACTCTTCATAGCCTTGCCTTTAGCATTAGCATATATTCTGCTCCTACACTCTTAAAAATATAGGTTCTTTATTGGTATTGACATGAAGAACCTTTAACATCCATGGAACCTTTACACTGCGCAAAAGTTTCTTTATATTGAAACAAGGTTCTTTATATAATTAAAGGCAGTGGCTATTTGCTCTAAGTGCAAAGAGCGGTAGATTCTATTTACACTATGTAAAATAGTATGTAAAATTCTTTGCAGTAAGTGTAAATAGTAGATGCTATTTATACTTAGTGCAAATAGTGACAGATATCTGCACCTCAGTATTGTACATTATAAAACAGTATGTAATAATAATGTATTGAGTGTAATGGATCATTTTTATTAAAATTATTAAATGGTTGATGCCTTATTGGGACAATAAAGCCCTCCACACCTACCCTAATCCTACCACTATACCCCATAAACACTTTATTATAAAAAAAAA
>NW_015768916.1:0-727 GCF_001515625.1 Sinocyclocheilus rhinocerous
CAAACAATAGAGAGTCATGTAATCATATTGCATGCATTCTAGCAGAGCCTTTTTCACATTATGATATCTTGTGAATTATTTACAAATACCTTTGTGCTTGTGTACATTTTCAGACATATTTAACAGCCATGTTTTCAAAAATTAATTTTAGATAATTTATTTAAATTAATTGATTCAGTCATTTAGCATAATAGATGACAGACAGTTAATAAAAATATGGCTTCATAGTATTTTCATGCCTCTAAAATACCAGTTATATGGGGGCATACATCATCCCTTACTGAAAAGTACATTTCTGACACTGAAATATTTTTTATTAAAAATGTATAATCATTTTTATTTAGGAAATGTAAGCAGTTAGACCATTGATACACAACCTCTGAGTTGTAATTTTTAAAGCATTTTGGATCATGAAATTTACATTAATGGCGCTGTATAATGAACAAGTGTCCACCCTCTATTATCAACTTAAAGCTCAATCCTCAGATATTGTCCTATATGATGATTTCATGCTCATGTGACAAACTCTCAGACTGGAAGTGGAACATATTCCACGTGCAGAAGGCAGACTTTACGTTTTTTAAATAACTCTGAAAGGAATTAGTCCTTCCAGCAGGAACCAACTAAGGTCCGACAAAGGCAGATTTGGGGAACTGCCTTCTGTTCTGCCTGCTCTGTCTATTATTAATATTTCCCCAAGGAACTGATTCACTGCTCACTGGTCACA
>NW_015768917.1:0-727 GCF_001515625.1 Sinocyclocheilus rhinocerous
TCCCCCTCTAGAGATACATTCATATAAACCTTCTCCCCCAATTGTATCACAATTCATTTAACATCTCAACCGACTTGAATCATGACATATTTTCATCAATTTTCAACCGGCTCGGGGTGTATCGTTACATCCCTAATAAAAACTGAAAAGTTTATATACTGCGAGTAATATTCTATACTGAAAGCTATTTACTGCAAAAGTAGTACTGTGCCCTCTGTTTCAAAAGTTGCTTGGACTTCAAAAAAATACATGTACTGTACTTACATGATTGTAATTCAAAACAGAGTTCAAGGAGGCGTTTTCCCTTTTCGACAAAGATGGCGATGGCACCATTACCACCAAAGAATTGGGCACAGTGATGCGCTCATTGGGTCAGAACCCCACTGAGGCCGAGCTGCAGGACATGATCAACGAGGTAGACGCTGATGGTAAGACTATAAACTCATAACTTTCCACAGTCCTACTGTCCATTCTGTTTGATACAATAAGTGCTTTAGTTTAGTCAGGTAAAGTTATGTGGCTTCTTATGTAGCAGCGAAGTACAGTACAGCACCCTCTAGATCAGGGATGTCCAGTTCTTCTCAAGGAGGTCCACTATACTGCAGAGTTTAGCTCCAATCTTAATTAAACACACCTGATCCAGCTAATGAGGGTTTTCAGGATTACTAGAAACTTCCTGGAGCTAAACTCTGCAGGACATTGGCCCTCCAGGAGCAGGATTGGACAC
>NW_015768918.1:0-727 GCF_001515625.1 Sinocyclocheilus rhinocerous
CAAATGACAACATGGATATTGCTAAGTAAGCTTCGTGGGGGAAAATTTTTGGGTGAACTATCCCTTTACGGTATACATTTATTACTTGCATTCCCAGAAAATCATAGCCATTACTTCAGCACTATATGGTTTAAACTACCAGAAGCTTATAATGCCACTATGCCAGTCTAAATAATACAGTTTAGCCTCTAAATCTCACACTGTATATTAACTAATGATGAGCCTTGGATTTTTTGACATGTTCCACTCACTTAAGAAACAAGGGATAACCTTTTTGTGTTGACTATTAGTTTATCATTTGGCTCTACACCCTATTACAAGTAACGGACTGAAACAAATTGAGATTTGTGTAAAATGGCTACATAAGCAATAACAATATTTCAACCTTGATTTTTATAAGAAAATACATACACATGAACAGTACAACCTTGGTGACTACTGTGTCGAGGAAGTCTGCTTTTAGTCTAAATACACTTCACACGGGGAATATGATTAAGATGCTTTAAAACTGTTATTTGGATAAATTGGACTTGTAAGAGCACACTGGTTAAGTCATTAATAATTATGAAGGCAGAAATAGTCAAATGTTTCCATTAAAATAAACCCATTTTATTTGAGGACATATTTAAAACAACCACGAAAATCATTTGGTGCCACCAACAATATAAAATCAATAGTCAAAGTCATGGTTGTCTGTTTTTTCAGATAGTAACTCCACCCCTTTATT
>NW_015768919.1:0-727 GCF_001515625.1 Sinocyclocheilus rhinocerous
CCCTCCGTGACACATCAGAGCGCGGCAGAGACGCGCGATCATCGCGCGCTGTTTCTTTCGCACCGAAACGCGTCCCTGTGAGCCGCGACGCTCATCGCTACACGACACTGACGCGGTGAATGCGTTGCGTCGCCGCTGACAGGAGCGATGCGTCAAAACCGTTTTCACCAATAACTCACATAAATGGCGCGTAATCCCCAAACCGCGCAGATACTCACAGCACATCTTCCCGCCTCAGCTTCGCGCCGTTAATAATAATAACGGTCGCGCTTACCTCATATTTCCTCCGTCTTCTTCGTGATCAGTACAGATGGAATAACGTCAGCGTAGTGTTTCGGTGAACCGCAGTCTTTATAGCTGGATCTCCGGTGATGATCGTTAAACCGCTGCCGCTCGGGACGCGCGGGGAAAATGCGACAGAACCGAACGCGCCGCTTCTGCGCGGAGTGCGAGACGTTTTCTCGTGTGTTGGTCGCCGTGTTGAGCTCTTCTCGTCCATCTCACAGGGATCGCGGCCGTCCTCCGGTCACCGGCAGCGGCGCTTCGGTTGCCATCTTCCGTCCGCCGCGCCGCGCGCTGACTCACCGCTTCTGCCGCTGGCGCGCTCCGCTCCGTCACACCGGAAGCACCGGAACACGCGACACGCGCGGCGCTGATCAAACACACCGAACACCGGAGGAACTGAAGACTGCTGGCTTAAACCCGCACGATCATCATCATCATCATC
>NW_015768920.1:0-725 GCF_001515625.1 Sinocyclocheilus rhinocerous
CGGTCCCCTCACAGTATCAGCTGTATCCAAATATGACCCCCAAATATGATTATCCCCCTTCCTAAAATATGTACAGTAGATATATTTATACATATATTTTTATGCATAAAGACCCATTTATGATGTATAAAAAAAGCATGTATTCAGTTATAAATCTTTATTTATTATTCTAATAAATGAGTATTTATTGTATTTCTGTGTATGACTTGTGTTGCAGCTTTATGCTGTTTTAGTGTGTATTTTTCCTTTGCCGTTTCATGCTGTTTGCACAAACACATTTGACACCCATACAGTCAGAGAGGACAGCCATGCCACTAAATGGTGTGAATTGCATAAAATTATAATGTGCTCAGATATAATCATTGATCTCAGGCTCTTATGTGTTTTTATAGAAAAGACAGATCTGGACAAGTTTCACAGACTCAGCAGAGCTTTGTATATGGGACTCCAGTGACCCTGTCAAAGCACCTAAACAGGTCACAGTCCCAAACTGCAGTGTGGTCACCTGTATGATCAGAGTGAAGGATCAGGTAAGATGTTACATTTTACATGACATTTCCATGGTCATATCATACCTACAGGAATTTGAAATGAAATCTTTAAAAAAAAATGTTTCAATGTTTCTGTTTTAAATAAAGGCTGTTCTTTTGAACTTTTGAAATGCTATTCATTCTCAAACACTTAAATCAGCATATTAGAATGATTTCTGAAGGATCATGTGACAC
>NW_015768921.1:0-726 GCF_001515625.1 Sinocyclocheilus rhinocerous
TGACATCACAGGAATAAATTACATTTTAAAATATATTAAAATAGATAACAGTTTTTAAATAAATTAAATAAATGCAGCTTTGGTGAGAATAAGAGTCATCTTTCAAAAACATGAAAATACAAATTCTTACCTACCCCAAACTTTTGAAAGGTAGTGTATAATTTTGAATAGTTTGAATAGCAACACAACAATAGGCTTCTTATCTTTAACAACACAGAAAATGGCCCAGATTTGATTAAATATAAGTTTACTTGCAACATGAATAAAAATGGTATATGGTAATAATTGTGATCATACTTTTGCACATTTTACATTTTGAAGCTTGATTTTATTTTTTATTTGCTTTTGTACGATAAAGAAAAAAAAATACTGAAATCAAAAAGAAAAATCAGCTATGAACCACTGAAGTACAGTACTGTTAGAGACAGTACAAGAGTTTTTTTTAAAAACTCAGCTATTTACCTGTTACAGGCATCACAGCCATTACTGCCTATAAAGCAGAACAACTGATAGCATCATATGTGTTGTTGCACATGTGACGGATAGTTGTGTAGGGGTGTGGAAGGGCACAGGGATCAGAGAAAGTAAAACCCTGCCATTTTCTAAAGGCCTGTTCTACAACCCACCCTCCTACTTAGGCCTTATAAGACAATTCAGAGCAGCTTTCTCTCTGACAGCATCGCCAGTCGTGTTCTCCAGCATCTGCATGACTTCATTATGATTCGC
>NW_015768922.1:0-727 GCF_001515625.1 Sinocyclocheilus rhinocerous
CCGTAATAAAATAATTCTATAATTACATGTGCATGTGAAAGTTTATCTCATTAAATGTAGTCTGTGCTTCAGTGTTAGCCATGAAGTCTTATTGTGTTTTTATCGCTTTTTTTGAACAGAAACCTTCCCCTGGCAATAATTATTGGGATTCCCCTGGTAACTGTGTGCTATATATTTGTCAACATCGCATATCTCAGTGTCTTGACCCCTATTGAACTTCTACAGTCTCCTGCCGTTGCTGTGGTGAGTGTGTATTATAGTCACAGTCACTGAATATGTCGGAAATCGCTTTTTTTTTTCAAATAAATAATTACTTTGCGACCGCGTAAAAAACGTACTACATTGGCCATGTTGTCATTATCATGTGACTTACCAGCGTCAGTTACGTTGCTTCACTGCCATTCACAAATCCTCTCCCATGGCCAGATGGGATAGTAAAGTGTCCATTCTATACACACAGTGTTGCCAGAAGTGGTAACGTAAGTCATCTGGGTACTTTTTGCCACCTCTTTCATAAGTAGCCTACCTTGAATTTACTGTATAGTAGGAAAGTATGCAATTTCGAATGCAGCCACTGTCATAGTCAGTGATGGGAGAATCAATTGAAAAATTATAAATGATTCACTTTTTTCTTCTTTTTTTTTCACTTACCACACGTTGGGGACACCTGCTGGTCAGAACTTTGTAAATGCACTGAAAACTCAGATCAAAAATGCAAAAAAAAAAA
>NW_015768923.1:0-727 GCF_001515625.1 Sinocyclocheilus rhinocerous
ATGGATGGATGGATGGATGGATAGATAGATAGATAGATAGATAACTGATAAACTTTTTTAAAAAGTCGGGCATTAGTTAGGAAGTGTCTGTCAGTAACCTAAAGGTAAATGTGTATATGCTGTAAATGTGAGCTGTGTGTGTGTGTGTGTGTGTGTGAGGGAGAGATACTGTAGTGTGTTCATGCTCCTAAACCTCTGAACTTCACAATCGCACTGGTTTGGTTTTCCTGCTGTTTGTGCCGTAATCGTGGAGTCAGAGCCTCAGCGCCTCTCACCCGCTCCAGCATCACAGCGGCCGCTTCAAAAGAGACGAGTGTGTGAGTTTCTGAAGCATCCCGTGCATGAATATGGATGCGTGTGTGCTGTGATTGGCTCATCCGTGGTTGATTGACATCCTTTGACAGACTCCCGCTTCATGTTATATTAAAGCTCACCAGAGACCCCGGATTCATAATTCAGACTCAGATTTAAGACGTGACCAACATTACATATGAAGAGCGCTGTGGTTTAACACATGAATGTGGGCTGAACACACAGTTTAAAGGGTCTGTGTCAGTTTTGCTCAGTGATTTTCACACAGTGTGAATTAAAACAGATACAAAGAATTGGAAAAGAAGTTCACAGATGTGAATAACAAACTTTTCTATTTTGGTTTTGTTCCTCCTCTAACTGACTTCCTAAGCTTAGGATGCTTCGAGGGTGAGGGGCGCATGCGCAAGTGCTGACC
>NW_015768924.1:0-727 GCF_001515625.1 Sinocyclocheilus rhinocerous
CATTAAGCAAACGTTTAAAATCTAAAATATTTTAAATGCTGTATTTATTTTGTTTCCAAGTTACTTTGGAGATTCAACGTGAACATATATTTATAATTAAATTAAATCAGTTTAATCAAATCTAATTAAATTTGATCAACTCTTCCAGTGTTTTGTAATAAAAGCACATATTTCAATATATTTTATACATATTATATTATATACATATTTTAAATATTTTATATTAAAATGTTTACTACTTTGCATTTAAATATTTGAATAAGGGTACATTTTAAATTCTCACTACACATATTTCCAAACTGAATGACAGCATTGCTTGATCTTTTGTGAGACTAATTTCAAAAGTTCCGATTATCAGCCTTTTTTCAAATATTGTGTAACACTACCTGACTCATGAGCGATATTCTATTCCCTCCTTCAGCTCTTCCTAAACCATTCATGTTCTAAGAGCTTGTCTAAAGTCAGGCTGCTGCTCTTGCACTGGTTTAGCAGATCACAGCATTCTGTACAAGTTTTCAAGAAAGAACTGGTTAGTCACATACTGTGGGATACTTATGAACATGTGGCATGTGAATGTTGTCATATAAAGTATATTCTGAAATGTCATAATTTTTATCACAATCATTTTTTAGACATTCTGTCTGCCACTTGTCTTATTTATATTTAAGAAGTTGATGAGGATTTCTTAAATGGGTCATATGATGCGATTTCAAGTTTTCCTTTCTCT
>NW_015768925.1:0-727 GCF_001515625.1 Sinocyclocheilus rhinocerous
CCAAACGGGTCTGAAAACACCTCCAAAACATTTCCAGAAAAAGTGTTCTTTAACGTAGCGACCCCTGCAGACCTCTCAGAGCCATGAGCAAACCATAAGTCATTATTCCACTGTGACCTCCAGAACTTCACATCATTAACTACAGAACGTGTTTCTTGAAAGAAAAGAAAATCAGTTTTAAGCTGTTTTGCGAATAAAAATAAAGCTTTCCTTTTAACAATTTCTCTTAACCCCCTAGTATTAAGTGAAACTATGGACAAAGACATATAACAAAAAAAATACAAGAAGTATTGAACAGATTAGAGTTCAAAGTGTAAACGAGAACAATGTGCGTAGTTTACCCGAGCCACATCACTTATAACAGCAATAAAAAGTTCGAGCCCAAACAGGTTCTTTGAATAGTCCGTGTTGTAAACTCAAAATGCTGCAACCAGCAGCTTAAAATATCACAGGAACAGCCTGAACAGTCTGGGAGCTAAAACAAAAAACCCTGAGAATGAACACCTGTTCAGGAAAAAAAAAACAGCCAACATCCAGATAGACTCATATCTTGATTTCACCTTCTCCTTGAATAAATGCTCGAGCCCCAACAAAGAAAGCTGTTTTCCCCGCATCCCGCGCCTGCTTCACAAACGGCCACAGCTTGGAGCGCCTTTCTCGATCACCTTTAGAGAAGTCTTCCTTGAAGAGAAATCCATTGGCTTTGAGATAGGTAGAGATCTTAGCC
>NW_015768926.1:0-727 GCF_001515625.1 Sinocyclocheilus rhinocerous
ACCCACACAATATAAACACATTAGCTTATAATAAACAGTGAACTCGATGTACTTGCAAACAAAGGGCCTCATTCATCAGAAGGAACTTGTTCAAACTGTTCTTAAAGCACTGTAATGAACAGCTAGAATTCAAGCATTAACAGGAGCTCACCTGTATTCCTGATGATGGGTGATCTGAGTGGTTGCTGTTCTGGCTGGACTCAGGTGAGATGCAATCTCTGTCTCCTAGGCTTCCTGTTACTCCACTAGAGCTCGGGGATGACCCAACCAAACCCTGGTGATCTCCAAACCCATGTTCGTCCTCTCCTCTCTCCCCCTCTTCTAATACTACCAGCCCTAGAAGCAAAGCCTGTCTTCTCCTCCATTCTGCCTGTCTCTGTTGCTGTGTTAGCCTGGTCATCTCCTCTATACTTTCCCCAGGGCTGTGGTTTGCTCCACATACCGAATTGCTCACATTCTCCTCTCCTCGTTCTAACACCTCAACCCTAACGCTTTTTCTGTAGACTGGACTGCTGCTCTTGAGATTACCTTCGAGTTTTTCTGACAAATTGAACTTCCCTTCATCTTTCTTTGCCTGCTCTTTCCACTGCTGCCTAGATGTCCAACTGACCGGAGAATCGTCCACACTCTGACCGATAAACAACCGCCTGGAGATCTCCACACTTTCTGCGACGACATGGTCATCCCAGTCCTCCTCGTCCAGGAACCAGGGTTCCCCAGATGTCCA
>NW_015768927.1:0-727 GCF_001515625.1 Sinocyclocheilus rhinocerous
ATATTACTATAATAATAAAACATTCTCTTCACTATAATAATAATTATTATTATTGATGATAATAAAAAATCCCCTTTATATAATATTACTTTTAAAAATCCCCTTATTATAATATATAAATTATCTTTACTATAACAACCATAATAAACATAACAACAACAACAATAATAATTTCCCTTACTATAATATTATAACAATTTATAAAATCTCCTTACTATAATATTACTATAATAATAAAAAACATATTATAATAATAACAAATATCTTTACTATCACAATTACAATAATTAATCCTTACTGCAAAATTAATAACAATTCCCCTTACTATATTATAATATTTTAAAATTACTATATTACAACAATTTAAAAAATCCCCTTACTATAATAATAATAATTCCCTTTACTATAATTTAATATAATAAAAAAACTCTCCTTACTATAATAATAATAGTAATAATCATCATAATCATTCCCCTTCTATAATATTATTCTAATTAAAATATCTATCTATCTATCTATCTATCTATGTCTATGTTTATATATACACAAAATATTTTAACATCAAAACACCTGTATATTTAACATTGAAGGGGGAAAAACGTACAGATTGGAAATCGTCCTCATCATCCGACATGCCATCAAACAGAAAACCTCCTGTTACACACAGACAAGAAATGAAAGACATCTGACTCCTGTTTAAGCATCAGTGAGTAGATGCTGTGTTTTC
>NW_015768928.1:0-727 GCF_001515625.1 Sinocyclocheilus rhinocerous
CGATATATCGATACTTCGGATCGATACGCCCATCCCTAGTTTACAAGTTCCTATGAGGTTACGCTACACCAACCATTCACACACCAGCTCCTTGTCGCCAGGTCGGCAGGTCGCTGATTATTGCAGCGTGGTATGTATTTTATTAGCTATAAAAACTGTTTACTTTTGAAGCAATCTGTGGGAAGTTTGTGGATAATCAGCAAAACGTGACTGCTGTTTCAATGACCTTTAGACTTAGCAATACAAATATGCAAGTCCCCTCCTCAAGCACTGCTTTCACATAACACATATTGCATATCGTATATCACCCAGTGCAATTCAGATGGATCAGGTGGAGAAATACGTTCGGCTGAAAATATGCCACATTGCCTGCAGTTGTTGATGTGATTATCTGTTATCAGCAGGAGTCGTGCAGTAACACGCCCGCATATTTCAGCAGACTGACACACTTCACTCAGTACAGTAGACATGTTTTCCCTTTTCATGATCAAATCTCTTCTGTACATCCTGGCCACATCACTGTTTTTCTGACATCACTGTATCGCAGACTCATCTTTGTGTTGTAGGTACTTTTGGGACTCGTCCGCGAATCATTGTCACACATGAGTGAGTTGCGGGACTGCGGTTGAACTGTTTGGGTATCAGGCGGAGACGACAGTTTCGTCTTTGTTAGCAATGTTGACTCTGAGTCATACATACACACACACAGACACAAACACTAGCACCA
>NW_015768929.1:0-727 GCF_001515625.1 Sinocyclocheilus rhinocerous
TATTTGTGTAGAGTTTAAAGTTGGTCCCCAATGTAAGATTGTATACTGGCTAGGGTGCTGCCTTAGAAGGAAACTGCCTATGTAGTTGGTAGACAGTGAGATGTTTCTTTATTAGAACAGAGCTTTCTGAGTTGAACAGATGTTTTTGTGCATAAACAATGAGGAAGGGAGAAACATAAATCAACACAAATCTCCTAAACACACAATCTCATAAGCAGACCCATAAATAGCTACTTAGATCTATAAGCAGAGCATGAACAATTGCCCAGATTTTCTCTGTAGTAACAATTCTTTCATAGTTCATGTCACTTGGCAGGGGCGCCACTTTCTGCATTATAGCAGGTGATACTATAAACTGAAAAATGACTGGTTAGTTTTCAGAAAAGCAAAGCATTAGTTAAATCAGGACCTGTTTATCTGTAAATGATGTGTGGTTCCTATAAAAGATGTCTGAAGACTAAGCCAACATTTGAAATTTCACTGCAGAGACTAAATATTCATAGTTTGTTCGCATAATCTCCTAAAAAAGGCCTTATACTGAATATATTTTTCTGTATTAAAAGTGCACTCCTCTGTAAAAGGTTCCTGTGTTTCTCTCAAGTCTTGACGCTGCATTTTTTTCCCCTGAGCAAACGCTCTCTCACTTCTACAGCCAGCGAAACTCAGGCAAAAGCAATTTTTGAGAACAAGCAAGCACATTAGGCAAGGTAATAATTATCATAACTCC
>NW_015768930.1:0-727 GCF_001515625.1 Sinocyclocheilus rhinocerous
AACATTGTTATTTACAATATACAGCATGGTTTTTAATCATATTTTAGAGGGGACAACCTTCAGATAGGGGGGGTCCTGTCCCCCCGACCCCCCGGGATTTCCGCCTATGGTCGTGAGATAGCGTTGAGTCCAGAAAATCAAAAAGTCTTGGGCCAATAATCAACGACAACCATCAATAACAAACTAGCAAAAGCACAGCAACCATCCAGTACACTATATCATGGCAGTGAGTTTGTATGGAGGGTAATATGTGCAATAATAATTTTATATTATTTTATAATTTATATATTTATACAATTATAATGTAATTACTCCTTAATGTACCATTTACAACATAATACTTTGGATATACATTTTGAGTTAATAGTGCTTATCTCTTTTTTTCTGTTGGAGTTTATATAACAAAGTTTGGGCATTTTTAGCCAAACCGGCAGTTACCCAACAGCCCTCCAGATCTAAGTATCTCCCTTCAAATATTCTGTAATGTATTTTTTACACGTTACATAGCCTGGCAATAGTAAATTGACCATTTTAATGCTATTTAGAGGATTATAGGAGCTTCAGTACGCTTCTTTTTATTGAAATATAGCAACAGGAGAATTACATGTGCAACAAATGTTCTGTCACTATCCAATCCAGTGTGAGTCAGGGACAGATCGCTCTCTCAGTCAGGATGCGCAAGTCCTCAGATAACCAGACCATGTGCTCTATGACTGTCCTTTGCTCA
>NW_015768931.1:0-727 GCF_001515625.1 Sinocyclocheilus rhinocerous
ATATGGCCAGTATCTGTTTTAGATCCTGATTTTTTTTACTCGCAGAACTGAACCAAACCACTTTATCAAACGATTGTCTTGACATCATGTGTGCAGCAAAATGATCTTCAGTCTTCGACTATATAAAAATCTGATGTCATAGCTGTTTAAAATTAGGCCTTAAACTAGAGTAGTACACAGGCTAGAAGTAAAAAAAAAGGGAAGAGAATGAAAAGTCCCCATGAAATAAAAATAGATGTTTTGTAGCTTTTAGCATTAATATGTTAGCTTATAAGCTAGTGTGCTCCTAAAAATGACAAAAAAATAGCATTTTATAATTAGCTTATTGATTATAAAGATCAATATAAATCAACCAATACAGATCAATAATTATACACTTCATATTATCTGTCCATTCAAATGCTTTGTTAAAAGAAAACGTAAAAGCTGCTTCTGAAATTGGTCACTTGTTCACACATTTACTATTTTCTATATGGAAAATGGCACATTGTGTAGATAGGGGGATAGTGAATGATTCAGACAGTGTAAATATGCTTTCTGTTGTTGTTGTTGTGTGGTTTTTTTTTTCTCTCTGATTCGCGTGTCAGTATTATATGGTCTGGTTTCTGCTCAAGTTTACACTATAAAAAATGCTGGGTTAAATACAACGCAGCGCTGGGTAAAATATGGACAAACCCAATGTTTAAATGTTTAACCCAACCGCTGGGTCAAAACAACCCAATCGCTG
>NW_015768932.1:0-727 GCF_001515625.1 Sinocyclocheilus rhinocerous
TATATATATATATATATATATATTATATGGTTATATAACAGAAACAACTGAAATCGTAAAAACACGTTTAAACTCACCAATCAGACGCCACAAACACAAACCAAACCAAAATCTGTGAAACATCTTCAAAGATTTCAGTCTACAAATATGAAAAGACAAACTCTTCAAAAAATGACTGACGCGCTGATGTGAAGCTCCTCTGTAGTGAAATGAAGTGACCATCATCTAAAATAACTACAAGTGTTAATACACGTGACCATCTTGCAGTTTCTTTCACACTTCACACTTTGAGCTCCAGTAGGCCTTGGCTTCCTGTAGATCAATTACATCATTTTCAACAGAAACAGACTGACCCATAACGTATTAAAAGTGTTTTAAAGCAATAGTATCCTCTTATCGTGAGATCCTGAGAGTGTTTGGCTCTGCTCTCTCCTGTTACTGTCTTCAGCTCATTTCTTGTTCATTTCTTATCAAATGTCTCAATTGTTTCTCTTCTCAGACTGATTTCACAGTTTCTCTAATGGTTTATGGAGCAGGAACAGATCACCTGCTAGAACTGTGTGTAGAAAAGTATTCTCTGATATGAAAATATGATTAATATTCAACCTCTATGGATTCCGACGCTGCTGTGACCTCTGATGTGTGAATATGTGCTTGATCTTGTTGAGCTGTATTGGATCTAATGTCATAAATCAGAAGAATGACAGTAGCCACGCCCACCAGAGCA
>NW_015768933.1:0-727 GCF_001515625.1 Sinocyclocheilus rhinocerous
TTCTCCAAATCTGTTCTGATGAAAAAACAAACTCATCTACATCTTACCTGGTCTGAGGACAAGAAAATTTTCAGCAATTTTTCATCTTTTTGGTGAACTATTCCTTTATGTATATTGTACAAAAACATACAAATGACATTGTACCAGTTCATACAAATTAGCCACCAATTTGCCAAAACATTACAGTTACGAATTGCCATGAGATTGAGTTGGCACAGCACACATTCAACATGCGTTACTGAGAATTTCTTCAGTAGTTCACATAAAGCCTTGGTGGTTTGTTAACAAAAGACATAAAACAACAAGCTGCTGATTCTCTATCTCACCTCAGCATTCATTTAAAACCTTTATATTTTTGAACTTTTGTTTAAATTGTTCAAAATCAGCTGACATTAGCGACCTAAACAACAACTGCCCAGTCAAAATGGACTTACTTTGCAAAAAATGTTTTCATCAAACCAGTGTGCTTCTACCCTCCTCTCTCTCTTTATGACACATAATGCATTTCTTAACCCAAATACAGCTGACCCTATTACAATTCAGCAGGGGAATTTCTGTTGAATACAGATAAAAGAAAATGTTATTCTATAAGACCCAATACTGTTGTGCACGTCTGCACATGTGCCTCAGGTCCATCCACGTTGAACCCAATGACTTTCCAGTGTTAGACTCTTGGCATTTGGATGTATGACATTTTGAGATTATTTTTTGATTGAAAAGACAAGAA
>NW_015768934.1:0-727 GCF_001515625.1 Sinocyclocheilus rhinocerous
CCGAAATGAAGTGAAAATCACTCAGAATGCTCCTTTAGTCAGGGCGAGGTGTTTTGAGTGTGTGGTTTGGTTCAGTGCTTAGGGAGACGAGGGCACAGAACGGCCTCATGGGAAACGGAGCTGAGGTGGTGACCTTGGGTACGATGCTTACTGCCTGTTCCCACAGAGGTGAAGGGAAGTGTGTGTGTGTGGGTGTGTGTGTCACAGCTGGACTCTCTATTGTGTTAAACTGCCCCATTTTCTGAGCATACAGTTGACAGAGCAAAAAACAAAAATACAAACAGGAAATCCAGCCTTTTCCCTTGTAAAGAAAAAAAACAACAACAATAAAATGCTAAACAAACACAAAACAAGCAGAAATGAATGTTTAGGCCAGTGCATTTCTTCATTTTGATTTATCAAGCATTTGACTGAAAAAGCATGAGTACATGAACTCCATACAGCTATGTAACATTATAAATGTATTTACGGTTACTCGATCAGTTTAATGCATAATTGATGAACAAAAGCATTAAACATTTTTTTTTTTAAATTAAAAGAATTTATGGCCAAAAAATTATTGCTACCAAAAAAAAAAAAATTCAGGCCTAAATATAAGATTTGCATCTGAATTGCATATAAGCTGTTCATGCATTTGGATTACACAGCTTCAACATAAGCAAACTAATAAACAATAATATTTGTAAGGGGTCATATGATGCTGCTAAAAAGAACATTATTTTGTGTA
>NW_015768935.1:0-726 GCF_001515625.1 Sinocyclocheilus rhinocerous
GTTTTATATAATAATAATAATAATAATAATAATAAATACTTTTATTTTACGGTGATATTAGAGTAATTTTATTTGATAAAATTTTTTTAGCATTTAGATGAATGCAAATGACTATTATAATTATTATTATTATTATTGATAATTTCTTTAAATGGGGAAAACAACAGGTTTTCCTTATTTTTGATCCTCAGCTGATCACATGCCTGCAACATTACTTTCTTGGTAATGATTTTTAGTGGTTCAATGAGTAAGTCAATGGTTCAATGAGTGTTGTTAACCAGCTGATGTTAACCAGCAATAACCAGTCAGTTCAGTAAGTCAATGAGTTGTTAGACTGATTCAGTTGATCAGAGTGAGTTTAATCAAACTGATTCATTCAAAAGAATTGGCTTATTAAAAACATTTGAACACACTGTACGTTTTCTTTCTGTTCCTTTCGCTCTGTTCCCTTCAACCCTTTTTCTTTGCCCGTTTTGTCTCAATCGCTCTCTCTGTGTCTGTCTCCATCTCTGCTGTCAGCATAACTCAGGCTGTGATGGTGCTGATGTCATCACTGTGATGCAGTGCTCTGTCTGTCTCTCAGGAGGCCGTTGGGTTCAGTCTGTACGGGAGTTTCTTTAACATGCCGCCCGGTTTCGTTCATTCATCCGTCCTCTATAAATCGTCTCCCCGTCAGAAAGAGGCAGAGCGCGAGGGCCAGACAGTCAGACTAAACACATTAGTGCC
>NW_015768936.1:0-727 GCF_001515625.1 Sinocyclocheilus rhinocerous
TCTCACCCGCATCCTGTCACCTCTTCACTGCTTGTCTGTCTCGGCGGCCGCATCTCTCTTTGATATCCGAGACCAGCGAGTCTCCTGCGCAAACAAAGGCCTTCTTTGTGTGTGTGTTCGCAGCTCTGTCCTTCTGGCTGTTTCTCTGCAAGTGCGGTCCAAACCCATGTTGAGACGTAGCGGTCCAAAATCGCTGATTAATCTCTAAGCTGCATGGTAGAGCTGCTACCGAGTGAGATTGGGATCTGGAAGCGTAGAGGAGTGTGAAAGAGGTCAGACCACACCACTGTGTGTGTGGGTTTGCGTGTGGCATAAAAAAAAGTCTCTTGAATATGATACACTGACTGGCATTGGCATATTGAGAATCATAATTCATAACATTTGATACAGATAATGACATCAGACTCATTAAAAAAAGGATGTAATTCAGCACTAACAGAGGATGTTTTGGGTTGCAGATCAACAGCAAAATCAACCAACACACACACATGTATAGGAATAAAGATCACAAACAAGTTTTCCTTAATGCCAGAAATATACTTTATATTCTGCATGAGTATGCAAAAGTAGACACAAATGCTTGGCAAGTTCTTGCATTACAGTTGGTAAAGAATTTCTGTCAGATGTCTGTGTGATTAAACCATATATGTCATTATTATGCTGATTGTTTTGGCCTTTTGTGTTGGCCGCGGAAGCATGGTAGCGGGCTTTGTCTTGAACGCACTTC
>NW_015768937.1:0-722 GCF_001515625.1 Sinocyclocheilus rhinocerous
TATATATATATATATATATATATATATATACACATATACATATGCATGCGTACACACTATAATATTAGAATGCAAAATGCAATACCTCAACACGCACCATTCAGCCAGAGCCCTTTCTCTTCTCTGTGTCGCACACCAGTCACTTGGTGCACTGATGTAATACAACTATATCTCTCCAGCGCACTTCGCCAGTAGCCACGGACAAAGCGCCACAACGTCACTGCACACTACCATCACAAGCAGCAAGTCACTGTAGTGACAAAAGAACTGAACTGTCAGAGCTGGCTAGAATCAAAACGCTGTTATGTCAGATCAAGACAACTACAATAACGAGGACTAAACTACGCGTGCTCGTAGACAGAACTGATCATTTTGTATTATTTGCCAGTTTGACCCGATGTCTCTTCGCATTCCGAAGTCTCTTTAACAATTAAAGGTAGAGACGCAACTATCGCTTAATGATAGTGTCTTGTTAGAGCGCGCGCCAGTGCCTCGATGTCACGAACGGTACATTGCGGAAAATTCCCATCCAGAAAGCCCTTTCTCTCTCTGCACCTATCTATCTAAAGGCACAGGAGGACTATCTACTCTAATCTTCTGTCAGCACTCAAACGAGCTCAATTTAGGACTGAGTGACTGGAGGAGGGCGAGAAGGGAAGCGCAGCCTCTACCGCTGACAGGGACCTGCCCCCTAGATTCCGCGCATGGGATCGCCTCTTAAA
>NW_015768938.1:0-727 GCF_001515625.1 Sinocyclocheilus rhinocerous
AGACAAACAGTAGAGCGACACAGACGTGAGTACACACACACACACACACAACACGTACACTTAGCCATGCATTGCTCACACACTTACTCTGACCTATATTGTATGTGAGAGAACGCTGCACATGTCCTGCACTGCAGAGACTGCTGATGGGAGTACAGTAGCTGCACTAATTGTTTTAAAGAGACTGCATTTCCTTTCTCACCATGAACCATTTCCTGTTCCTGTTTTTATCAGGTGCACACGAGCTGGTGCGTATGGACAGGTGAGTTTCCACAGTGACCAAAATACTTAGACTAAACGAGGGATATTTGGATTAATCTCACAAAAACATACAAATTGAATTTCGACTTTAAATAATATAAATAAATATAGAACAAAGCTAATGTTTAAAACCAATAAATCCTGTTTTTTGTTTTGTGACATCATTTTTATGATAATAAACTACATCTTCCTTCTAAATTCCCATTACCAAAATGCATCCAGATTATTTTTTGAATTTTCATTATTCTATATGTTGATTCTCATTACTGTAATGCAATTTTTGTTCTTGAATAAAGTAAATAATTACTGTAAAAAAAAGCATGACTTAGGGAGAGTACAACAACTACTGTAATTTACAAATTAAATAATTATGATTTTTTTTTTTTACAATTATAAGGATTTGTTTACAGGAAAAAATGATAAAAAATCTGGAGGAAAATGTACTTAATGTTAATGAATTTCACAA
>NW_015768939.1:0-727 GCF_001515625.1 Sinocyclocheilus rhinocerous
CTGAAAATGTAGCTTTGCCATCACAGGAATAAATTACATTTTAAATTGAAATAGAAAACAGTTATTTTAAATTATAATAATATTTTGCAATAATATTTTTTATTATTTATTTTTTTTGATCAAATAAATGCACCATTGGTGAGCATAAGAGACTCAAAAATATTTAAAAATTCTTTCCGACCTATATTTTTTTATAAACTAAAAACTATTTATTATTAAAAATATAGGAATTCTACTCAAGCTGCTTTGAGTTGCACTGTAAAAAAATGTTTTGAAGCTGTAAATAAAACATTATTTTATTACTTTAAAATGTAATGTTTAGTTCAATGCTAATTCATTTGCTATATTTATTATTTGTAAAAAATTTACCAGCAATTTCTGAATGAAAATTGTTTCTACACCAGTTTTTTAGTCAGTGTGCTTAATATGCATTTTCATATTTTTAGGCAACTTGTAATACAGAAAGTGTCAAGCTGCTGCAGGAAAAGAAATCCAGTATCCTACAAATACTCCAAGGTAATGTTTGACCTTTTTTGCAAGTTTACAATAAGTAAATGAATCAATCAGAATGAGTATAAATATAACTCTCTTTTTGTCTCTGTGTTCGTCTCTCTTGATAGGTGAACATAGATGAGGACGGATGTGAAGATGAGATGGAATGGTTAATGGAAGAGACCGGGACGCCCACGCGGGAGCCACAAGGGAACGGTCACATCACCACCAAGCC
>NW_015768940.1:0-727 GCF_001515625.1 Sinocyclocheilus rhinocerous
AAACATTAACTTTTACAAGCAGACGTAACAGTCCACACCAGTTATCCTACGAATGGAATAAGGATGGATGTGTGTTTCTAGGTGATCTCATAAAAACATGTCCGGGTCATCAAACCTTTACCCTCAGAAATCAAAGGAGAGAAATTATATATTTTTCAATGTTAGTATTCTTAATGGCCCTAAAAATAGGCTTCTTTAATATGCAAAATATATTGATTATATTATTAAAATATAATTTATTTTCAACTGGATGCATGTAAAACCTTTTATAGCACTCCTATCCAATCCCATCGTTGATTTACCTGAATGTAGCGGAGCGCACTCCTCAAGACACTCAAATTGGAAGTTTTCTTTTCATCCACATTAGGAACGTTCTTCTTGAGGATGTCAAAGCATTCTTTCAGATGTGCTCGTCTGTGACAGAAAGAAAAGCACTGATCATTCCGTTTCTTTTAGTTTTGTGCAAAGCAAGTGAGAGTTTTAACAGATGTTTAGGCAAAGTGATTTGGTGATGGAAGTAACAGCAATGAAGAAGTCAAAAGGCAATTGCTTTGTGATATAATATTTGTTACTGTGGTTACTAGTAGGGCAAAGGCCTTCAAGCCAGTAAAAACAAATAGTGCACTAATTGCAAAGCGACAAGGGTTAATGTGTCTGTGATCAGTCCAGCAACCATACAACTTACATTAAAGGGGTCATATGATGCGATTAAAATTTTTCCTTTCTC
>NW_015768941.1:0-727 GCF_001515625.1 Sinocyclocheilus rhinocerous
AGTGTGTGTGAGAGTGTGTGTGTGAGAGTGTGTGTGTGTGTGTGAAATCTTGATTTTTAAAAATCTGATTCATCAAAGCAATAACCAACCGATTAATAGTTGTAGTTGCAGCCCTAATGATATCACACTATGTACATCGTGAAAACCCAAATACTGACTTACTGCAAATATCTCATCATACATCAGCACCACTTTCTCCTTCAGCGGCTTCTTCGAGGAGGATGTTCTCCTCAGGAGACCTGCTTTCTTCTCAGTCTGAGCCATAGCTTACAAACGCAACTATAGACACAGGTTCAAACACATTAATATGACAATAACGCTTACCAATATCTTCCCTAGAAACCGTTCATTACAGTACATGCAGACAGTCAGCTCGTGTTTACATGCATGTGTTTTGACAGCTTAGCTTTAGCATGTAGCTTCCTAACATCACATACAGTAAAGAAACACTCTTGACAGGTCACTTAGTATCACTGACATAATTAAGAGGCACGCATTTAATCAAAAGAGATGATAATTCAACACAGTCTCCATTTGGGACAGTCACGCTAACTGATCAAAGCTGAACTGTTTGGCTCCCTTGCCTTGCATTTATAACAAAATAAACACATTTTCCATTCTATCGGTTACTTTTACAAGCAGACAAGGATTTTAAATCAGAATCTATCCGTTTAAATAAATGAATTCAATAACGTGTTCATACCCGAATAAATGAATCACTGTTTTT
>NW_015768942.1:0-727 GCF_001515625.1 Sinocyclocheilus rhinocerous
TGTAGCTCTTCCTTTCCTTGTTTGGATCAGGAAATGTAGTGAATTTCATGGAGAGATGGGTGGATGTGCTTTTTTGTGATTTTAGGGTCATTAAGACATTTAGATGACAAGATTGTCCCATTTCCAACACTTTTATTTCCTCCCATTTTGGGGTTTGTTGTTCTGACCTCTCTATGAAATCCATATTTCATCTTTAAAGGTAAAGCAAAGTGCAGGAGAGGGTTTGGCGCTATTAGATGAATCGCCCTCTATGTAGACACATACACAAAAATGTTTCATTTTATATGATAGGACAATCTCAACCAAACATCTGGAGGCCCAGCGTCCCACCAAAGCAAACAAATTCTCAGATTTTCCTGTGAACCCAATGTTTTCATCGCACCTGACTGAGAGTCTTTGAACAGTTTTGTTTTTCAACATCACACTTTAATTACATATTTACATATTTATTCGTATATATTACATATAATACATATTTGAGAGATCCGAAGTCTGATAATGGTTGGATAAATGATGTAGATCATTGTATTAGTTTAAATTTACTTTTTTGTATTGTCAAAGAGCAGTTTTGACACATGCTGAACATTGGGTTGGGTACCGAAACCCGGTGCCAATATGGCACTATGTACTATGTAACCGGTATGTACTAGAACCGGATCAGAACGCAGATTTCGGTGCCACCAATGCTTGAGTGATCGATTGAAATATTTGTTCTCTGGTTCTCCGA
>NW_015768943.1:0-726 GCF_001515625.1 Sinocyclocheilus rhinocerous
AAAAAATGATTAAATATAATTTGAACGTTATATGTGTGTGTGTGTGTGTGTGTGTGTATTATAATTTAGAAAGAATTTAATGTAGAATGTTTTTCATTAATTAAGAAGGCATATGAATAAAAAAAGTAACCAATGATAGTGCACTTAGTGATGTTAGACACCAAGTACATACTTGTACCAAGTACTACTTTTTTTAATCTATGCTGTTACAATTCACATTAAAATAATGCCAAATATTGACATGTGACTCTTGAACTATATTCCAAGTCTGTGAGGAATATATGAACAAATAACAAGAAGTTAATAAACAAGAACTTGGTGTTACTGATGTCAGATTTGCACACTATACAATGAAAGATTTAAGACTTTCGGTCTGTAACACACACAATTTGGGCTGTTCCTTGCAGAAAGCCATTAAATGCCTTAAGACGTCTTGGAATATGGTAGACAGGTTCTATGGATTCTCTTTATGCTGATTGATATGTTTTCAGTGTATTCAAACAAACTTGATTCTAGGAGAATCTTCAGATATCCACAGAATGCAAAATTAATTATGGGGTTGGAAGTATGAGTAAATGATAACCAAATCAAGTCATTTGTTGACTGTTATACAATTGTACTTTTTTGGTCCGTTGCAATGTTCTTTGTGCTGACAGACAGACTGTGTGTTTATGTGTGTGTGTGTGGATGTCAGCTGGTGCCCGGCTGTGGATGGACATTTGAGCC
>NW_015768944.1:0-727 GCF_001515625.1 Sinocyclocheilus rhinocerous
TTTTTTTTTTCACAGGAAAAAATGGTTAAATATGTAATTTTGGTAATCAAAGATTAGTTTTAAGGGATAAAATTATTGTCTACAGGGACTAAGAGTAGTGATGCATGCATTTATTATTATTATTTTTTTAAATCTGAATTTCTGATGTTGCTTTTTCTCTAGATCAAGAAGGAACACAGAAGCTGGAAACAATTCTTGCCTTTGCCACTGGAGCCAATACTGTTCCACCAATTGGCTTCTCTCCACAACCTTCGATTGAATTTCTTCACCAAAAGCATGATGCAGAAAGCACCTCTAAACTGCCCATTGCAAACACCTGCATCAATTGTTTAAAATTACCACTGCACACCACCTACAGAGACTTTCAGGAAAACATGGACTTTGCATTGGGCAATACCCATGGTTTTGGCATAAAATAATTAATGGACAGTACTCCATCTCAGTATTATATTTAAATATTAAGTTCACACAGATAAATGTCAGATAATCATTATCAGATAATGATTTCAAAACAGTTCTTGACTCATGTTTCGCGGGTGGATATTGCACTTTGTTGAAAAATTCAATTAGTTTAAAAACAGTAAAATGGTAACATCTTAAGTACAGTTTCAGAGAGTTCAGTAAAGGCAAAACATTTTTTGCCAGTAATCTTGACAACTAACAGAATTTACAGGAGCTGTAAATTTCTGAAAAAATCTGTAAAGTTCACTGACGACAATGTTGCACT
>NW_015768945.1:0-728 GCF_001515625.1 Sinocyclocheilus rhinocerous
TGCTACATTTCTCCAGATCTGAAGAAGAATCTGATGGCGTGCACATTTTCAGCATACTTTCATTTTTAGGTGCACAATGACTTTCAACATGCGGTAGTTAAGCGAATGCCATGAAATTTAAAATAACTTGAATAAAAGCTCAATTTAATTCTCCAACAAAAACGACTCTAACTGTATCCGTCTGGTCTAAACCGCACAACAGCTGCTCTGAAATCACTGGCAGCCTCCTCTGGGAAAACTGGAAGCTTTCTGGATCCATTCTCCACCCGAATGTCCGTGGCCCTGGTGTAAAAATAGGCTGGTGCATTAAAACAGGTCAGCAGGTAAAGGAAAGAACGACGCTTGTTTTTCTGCTGAAGGAGGCTGAACGTTCACTTCAGCTCTACATCTGACCCATGAATGTAGGTCATCAGGTAAAAACTAACAACCGGGATGCAGAACGCATGAATATAAGACAGCAAAACGATCAAATGTGGATTTACCAAAAGTTCAATGCCAACATATTAACTTTATTACAGGGTTCTATTACAGGGTTCATTAAATAATATAATAACATAAGAAATCAACAATACTACTGAGCAAAAATTTGCAAATAAATATTGCAATAAACATATATTAAACACAAAAACGTCAAATTATATCATTAATATTTAATTATAAATTAACATAAAATATCTAATATTTATATATAACTTGTGTAATGTATATATTTATTTCTTATTTAAATT
>NW_015768946.1:0-727 GCF_001515625.1 Sinocyclocheilus rhinocerous
GTATAAACACAGCTCCTGATCCGCACGCAGGTCAAACAGCCTGCAGGTGGCGTCATCAGAACCAGTCGCGAACGCACTGCCGCTGGGGAAGAACTGAGAGATGGAGGAGAAAATAAGTGAAAAGCAATGGTGATCTACTTTGATTCTGCGATTTGTCTATTTGTTTAAGCAGCGTGTTTACTCACACAGACAGCGTTGATGTCTGACTCATGTCCGGTGAACGTCTGTCTGCACATGCTATCTCTGATGTCCCAGAGTTTAATGGAGGCGTCACAGGCCCCCGAGATGAAGGTCCGTGAGTCTGGAGCCAATGACAGACTCATCACATCTCCACTGTGACCTGAGAACAGCGTGGTCTGCTGCCCAGTCTCAATGTCCCACAGAGCGCTGGCACAAACACAAATACAAGGTTAAAACGTACAAACTGCACAGACATTATTGAATAATGTAAGTGTACGTTCAAAAGAAGCTGTAACTGAAAGTGAACGGTGTGTTTGAGTGCAGCAATTCTCATCTGGTCTGATCACGGACAGCAGGGAAAAAAACAATAAAATGCAAAACAAACAGGCTCATCAACTTTTAAAAGAGAGGAGAAATGCTTCCCATATCTTTTTCTGTTGACGTCCAAATTCATCTATCTCTTAGTAAAAGCTAGCTATGCTAACATAGACAGGTTGAGTGATATGTCTTCATTCTCAAAACCATGAAACTACAAAAGGTGAAAGAA
>NW_015768947.1:0-727 GCF_001515625.1 Sinocyclocheilus rhinocerous
CGTCTGCAAGGGCAGGTGCTGGAAGGGAAGCGCAGGCAAGCGGAGCAGGCAGAGCAGGAGGCACACAAGGAGCAGGAGGAAGTGAGGAGACTCCATGCTGCTCTGGAAGGCCTGCAGACTCAGAAAACAGAGGTCGGACACACTTTAGAAGTGGAGCGAGAAAGAGCTGCTCAGTTACAAACAGAGTTGGATGTGATGAAAGAAAAAATGAGAGTGGTGAAAGAGAGGGAGAGAGTGAGGGAGGAGCAGATGGAGAGGCAGAGGAGACAGGAGAAACAGGAGCAGGTGGAAAAGGAGCGACGACAGGAACGCACCAATGAGAAACTGGTGAGGAAAAAGGGATAGTTCACCCAAAAATGTCAGTTCTGTTAAAATTTACTTAACCTTGTTGTTCCAAACCAATAAGACCCAAAAACTTAAATTAAATCAGTTCATCATAAAGCGATCATATCTCTTCACAAGATGTGTAACTTGGGATTCAACTGCTTGATTCATATTAATTATTTTTACATCACCTTGTTTTTGTTTTGGTTAGCTTGACTTTCAATGAATGGGCAGAAACCACTCAGGGTTAATTCAAGATAATTTAAAGTGATATTTCACCCAAAAATGAAAATTCTGTCAGTAACTCACCCTCATGTCGTTCCAAACTCGTAAGACCTTCATTCATCTTCAGAACACGAATTAAGATATTTTTGATGAAATCTGAGAGCTTTCTGACCCTCCA
>NW_015768948.1:0-727 GCF_001515625.1 Sinocyclocheilus rhinocerous
ATAATTACGGATTATAATGATTTATACTTGCTCGAGAAGTGACGTGGAAGCACAGAGGATCGTCACTTGTCACACAAATTTCACAACACGTATACATCATACTTCTACATCATCATCAGGTTTACATCATGAGGCAAACACTCATGTGACATTTGGCTGGAAGTGACGGTTTAGTTTAAAATATTAGTATTGTTCTCAAACACACCATCATTTCACTTAAGAAGACCTTGAGTCATCTACTGGAGTCATATGGGGTACCAGCATGTTCGTTTTGCGTGGTTTTTAAAGTGCCAACTTTGGAGGTCCCATACATTTGGACAAAAAGAGATAAATTCTTTTTCTAAAAATCATTGTTTGTGTTCAACTGAAGAAAGAAAGTCATATACATGTGGAACAGCATGTTGGTAAGTAAATGATGATAGATTTTTGGGTGGAGTAACCCTATAAGACAGGTGTCAAACACAAGCTGTGTCCACAATCATCCCTTATATAGTGCACTATTTCACATGCCAGACATTTGATAGTGGTGTCTTGTTAATTGTTACATCTTTCCTTATTGTATAACACTTTGGTATAACATCTGTTCTTTTAAAATGCACGTTATAAATAAAACTTGACCTTGACTCAGGTTAGCAAATTTGATGTGACGAACACAAACATTTGAATATTACGAAGACAAACATTTTTTTTCTGTTGATTAACTTGAACAAATTATTCACCACAAGAC
>NW_015768949.1:0-728 GCF_001515625.1 Sinocyclocheilus rhinocerous
GAAAACAATGGAGAAATACAAAACTCTTGATTTAAACACGTTGATTGTGTATATATGTTACGTTTATTGCAAAATATGCATATTACTAGAGAATCATTTCAATTGTTTATGGAGCATTTACTAATCGCAATCCTCGGACTATTGGTGATTTCTCTGCAGAATCATGGGTAATGTAGTTTTTCACCTGAAAGTCCTTTGCTGAACATGATTATACATGATGCAAAACAGATGGCTTCAGCAAAGCATGTAGCATCAATTAACAACCCTAATAGCTCACAGCAGGTCTGTCTTTAACGGTGTGGCAGCTATTGTTCAAAATCAATTCCCCTATGGAGAAAATGAATGGAGTTTTAACTTCAGGTACCCGACTGGACACAAAATATCGTTAAGTGATAATTTTACATTTATATTAACATCAAGCTGAATGGCCAATCAGAAACAAGTATTCCACACATAATAGACAGTTCTATTCAAACACACCTTTGCGTTCTGATGTAGAATGAGGGTCATTTCGCATTATATTCTTGCTGATCCCATCAGCAGCTTCTTCAATCCCTCTGCTGCTTCTTCTCCAGGCCCATACAAGTATATTGAATATCAGACTAGTTCCTCCAACCACAATGGACAGGAGTGGGTGTTGAATGGGTTCTGGCTGGACAAGATGTGTGAGAATCTCCAGACTCATGGAGACACACTGAGATGCCATGAGCAGAGCTGAGATCAGGATG
>NW_015768950.1:0-727 GCF_001515625.1 Sinocyclocheilus rhinocerous
CAAAGTTGGGTTGAAACAACCCAGCATTTTTTAGAGTGTAGACAGATAGATAGATAGATAGATACTGTATGTACTCTTGGAATATTATACTAATGTGTCCTTTCTCTTTCAACAAATGTAATTCCAAATAAACAGTTTGTCTCTCCAACTCTTCCCTCTGTCCACCCTTAGCTCTGCAGAAGTGCAATGTTCTCCCCTGAGGTGCGGTCATGTTAACGCAACACCTCCTCAGTACTGCTCTGTTGGCTTCAGTGTGATGGATGAAATCCACAAGTGCAGCCAATGCTCTCTGGCAGGTGTCACATTCCAGGATGCAGAGCTGCCATTTTCCCCCCTCTTTGACAAACCTATCTGTCTCTCTAATATGAAGCAATGCATCTTGTGCCTCACAGATCCTATTTATTTGTGTGTCATTACCACACAGAATGAGCTCTATAATTTGTCAGAGGACAGGGCGACATGCTCCCTTTGTTTATTTTCATTATAGCGCCTTGGGAAATCTGACTTATTTGTAGCTAAATAAAGGTTGAGTTATTAGGGGGACATACGTTGTAACCTTGGGAACACATGTAGCTTGGCTTATTTTAGCGAGTGTTCTGAAAACATCATGGAATGGCTCAGAATGGATGCTTTAGGGCTTGTGGGGAAGTGTGTTTCTATAAGCATGATGTCAGAACAGTTCTCTGACCTCTCCTGATGAAAGGACGTTGTTCATGTACTCCAGGAA
>NW_015768951.1:0-728 GCF_001515625.1 Sinocyclocheilus rhinocerous
TAACCATAGTGTTTTATATGGATATTTTTTGTATGCAGCGACATCTCATTTGATCTACACCAGAAACATCTGGTTCCAGCACGCCACACACCTGCTTTCCATTCCCAGAGCAGACAAATACATTCTATTGTTTCACACAATCAATTTTCTCGCTAATTTAAGCACTGTTAGTCATGTTTCAGCAGACATTAAATTGTTTTTCACCCAAGTTCCTGAAAACTTTTATCGCAGATACATCTCAGGCATTATTAGCTCTGATGAACATGATTCTTTATCACACGTTCGCAGTTCAGTATGATGTCCTGTACTGTTTCAGTACTGCTATCTGAAGTTTCACCAAACTGCTGCCCTCTTGAGGTTGACGCTGTGCCCAGTGGAAGGATGTCTGGTACCCATCTGGAATCAACTATGGGTGGACACCTGGATCCTGAATGTATGGGTTTGCAAAAACTGGTTAGTACATTTTATTTGCAATTATGAAGCAACCAGTGTCCTCTAACAAATCCAATAACAACCACACGTAGCATGTGCTAGATTTTAAAAATCAACCAAAGCTGACATGATCAAGCAATATTTTTTTATAAGAATGCAGTGAAAATAACCTGTTCTCTACTAAACAAGTATAGAACAGGGTTAAAATATACTGTAAGAATAGTACAGTCTATTTGGACTTTCAAGTAGATTGTATCTCATAGAGCCACCAAAAAGCTTTAATAAAATATTAAGAA
>NW_015768952.1:0-728 GCF_001515625.1 Sinocyclocheilus rhinocerous
AATATTATATTAAAGTTTGAGACGCATAGCGTAGCCTAAAACACAAAGTTCAAATCAAAATACGTAATACGCGCCGGTCTCTGTTAGGTGACACTTCAGAAGCTTTCTGTGAACTATGAAGACAAACTTACGTCATTTTTCATTCTATGCTATATAATTAGCGAACGAAAGACTCACTGGTCGAAGAAACAAGTGATGTCAGAATGAGCATCATTCCCAAGTTTTGTTGGCGATGTCGTCGTTTTCACGTCCTTGCAGGGACGATTTCAGCACCGCGGACAGCGCAGACAGCCGGATGACGGACAGTCAATGAAACTATAAGACGTGCCTTTGTAGTCAAAGCACACCTACTGGATGCAATGTGTTTGCACACAGAACCACAGACTGTATGTCCCCTTAAAACCCAATGCGACTATAGGCTATACAAGATATACTTGTTTTCAGACAGAAGTAAATTGCGCTCATCTCACTAAAATCTTAATCTAAGTCTAAATTCAGGGAAAGAGAGAAAACAGAATCCTAAAAAATAACTATTGTGCCGTATGATGCGTAACAGCAAAGACAAATAACTTATGCCATACATTCAGAATCGTTTCTACGCTTCTTCTATCGTTTCCATTCAGCATTTATAAGCATCAATGGCTTAATCGATTGCACTCAGTGACAAATGAGCCATAATTACAATGCAATGCCTCCTGTACTCTCATTGACTGACATTGCCGCACATC
>NW_015768953.1:0-728 GCF_001515625.1 Sinocyclocheilus rhinocerous
TATATATATATATATATATTATGTTTTACTGTTTAGGTTATTGCAATTATGTTGTTGTCTCTGTAGTACCTTTGAGTTCTGTGTTATGATGTGTAAATTTTAGAGAGTATTTGATTTGTGTCAAAAACACTTCACACTGGGAAAAGAGGAAAGCAAAAAGCTGTATAATTTATTTATTTATTTATTTTTGGATATGAGACTCAAAACAGTGCCATCTGCTGGGTTGTAAAAATGTACAGCCATAAAGCCTTGTAATATATTGCTTACTATATCAACTGAAAGTGTTCTTAGATGGTGGAACGCTTTATATTATATGAGATTTATTACATAAGTAGCTTAAGCTTTTGTGTATAAAAACCCCACTCACTAACACCAGCACCAAAGCACAAAACAAAAACAATCAAAAGTACAATATGAGTTTAACATAACATTTGTTAACCACATTAGTTAACATCAACAGATAATGAACAATACTTCATTATTCTTAATTAATGTTAATGTCAACATTTAATAATCCCTTATTAAACATCAAAAGTTTTATCATTAACATTAGTTAATGCACTGTGAACTAACGTGAACAAAAATGAACAAAGTAACAAAAATTTATAAATTCTGTAAAAAAAGCTCATTGTTAGTGATGCACAAGCTAATGCATTAACTAATGTTAACAAATGAGACCTGGTTGTAAAGTGTTAAACACAATATTGACAGAAAGTAGAAAAAAAAAA
>NW_015768954.1:0-728 GCF_001515625.1 Sinocyclocheilus rhinocerous
GACTTTGGCACGTTTCTTAAGACTGTCTGAAGTTTTAACAATCAACTAAAAGGTGATGTGAGTGTCACCTTAATATAAAACACCGTGAGATATTCTTTCTTTGCCATTTTTATTAAATATTTTTTTTCAGAAAATACATAAAATGAAAAATAAAATAATCATCTGAAATCTGAAAACTAAAGGAGAAAACCATTTATTCTTAGAAAGTGTTATTTTGTTATTTTATGCCTTGATTGTTTTCTTCGAACTCGGAATAAAGTCAAATTTCGAATCCTGAGAATGGACGAGGCCTGCTGGCGAACTCTCATCTTTTCCCGTTGTTTCAATGCCATTTTGTACGCCATAGCGTAAATAGTTTTTTTTAAAGGTTACTTCAACCTTTTGGTCCACCATTTGAGAGTCTGCTTGGAGCTTCAAACGTACCATTCGTTAAAATTAGGCGGCAGTCCATCGCTGTGTGCAGATGCATTTTGCACTGCAGACGTGGGTGTTTTTGTCGGGTCTTCACTGTTCGCAGAAACCAGCACTGGCGGCGTAGATGACTCGTATCCAGAGCTAGCAGCTGGAGACGACTCTGAGCCTTGTGATTCGTGTACCTTAAATTATAACGTTCATAGATGTATGACATACAGGCAGGACGAGGAAACAACACGCTTGTACACAGTTAAACTTTATGCTATGTGTAGGATTTCTGATCTCTGTTATACATTTGTGAACCAAAATACAGA
>NW_015768955.1:0-724 GCF_001515625.1 Sinocyclocheilus rhinocerous
TGTGCTGATGACCTCATGATTGACAGAATTATCACATAATGGAGCACACACTTATTTCACCGTGTAAAGTGTTTAACACGCCACGCCCCGATAAGCTCAAACCACCAGCAACCAGTCATAGAACCTCCAAACTCCTCCGCAAAAATACCCTTGACTTCATTTAACACAGACCTTGTGCTGATTGTTATCGCAGGAGAGGATGATATTCAGGAACCGGGAGGAGAGACGTGGGCTAGTTTGAGGCCCGGCCACCGTTTGTTCAGCCAGCAGGAGAGAGATTTCTCTTTTGCGTGAGATGGAGAGAGTTTGGACAAACAGTGGGACCGACAGCCCCAATCACAGTTTATCCTGCTTCACATTAAGCTCACTTGTCAACATGTGGTTTGGAGAAGAATGGCATTCTCGTCCTCGTCTCTGAGAGCGAAGCCCACCGCTGGCTTCCAGAATAATCCACTGACCCTCAGTGAGCAAATCATGAGCTGCTGAAAGCTCGCGTCAGCTCAGCCTCTAGTATTGTCTGCAGGAAATGGATTTATGGGGCGGGTTTGTTGTCACTTGTGTCTTATGAGACAATGCAGAAGGGATGAAAACCGAGACAAGAAAGCAACAGCAAAATCATATATTGTGTTGTGTTTCAACGTATGCAATTTGAAGTCGCATTCAGGCATTGTTTACAGTGTGTTAGTTGAAACTATCTATCTATCTATCTATCTATCTATCTATC
>NW_015768956.1:0-728 GCF_001515625.1 Sinocyclocheilus rhinocerous
ATCATTTACTCACCCTCGAGTTGTTCTAAACCTGTATGAATTTCTTTCTTCTGCTGAACACGAAAGAAGATATTTTGAAGAATGTTTGTAACGAAACAGTTGCTGGTCCCCATTCACTTCCATAGTATGGAAAAAGATACAATGGAAGTCAATGGAAACGAGGCAATATTTGGTTACAAACATTCTGCAAAATATCTCCTTTTGTATTCAGCAGAAGAAAGAAACTCATACAGTTAACCAACGTCAACAAATTAAATTTTGGGGTGAACTATCCCTTTAACATGAACTAACAAATACGTCTAAAGCATTTATTAATGTTAATTTCAACATTTACTAATACGATATTAAAATAAAACATTTTATCTGTTAATATTGCTTAATGGACATGAGCTAACATGACCTAATAATGAAAAATATTATTAAATACTGTAACAAATGTATTCCTCATTGTTAGTTAATTTAAACTAACTGGGCCTTTTTGTAAAGTATTACCAACATTCTAAGTAATAATAAACAAACATGAATCAATAGCATACAGAGCTCATCATAAGTTCAAATCATTTGTTCTTGAGAATTTGATAAGAAATGTTCAAATTCATGCTCAAATCTCATGACTTTTTGGTGTTTTTGCAAATCTGAGAATAATAACTATAGGGACTGATTTTTTTTGAAAAACTGATTTTTCTATTTGCTTATTATTTGGTCTCATTGCCTTTTCTCATTTCTCT
>NW_015768957.1:0-728 GCF_001515625.1 Sinocyclocheilus rhinocerous
ACTCACCAGTGGGCATATTATTCTTTAAACATCCCCAGCTGTCGCTTGCTCCGGTCTGGATGACTGAGTCACAAGGTGGTGCTTTTATTATGGCTTTGCTGGTGGTTTGTGTACGTGTTGGAATGAAGGGGAAAGGTCCTTTCTTTAGGTTGCAGTACATGTGCAAAACATCATACTTTTGAGATCCAGTTAAACAGCTAATTGGTTAATTCAAGATAATATATTTAGGCTCACTACAGGTTCATCAGACCCCGTTCAGACTTGTAGTAAGAAACACTGGGTTCAAAAACAGCCAGTAGAAGCACAACAGACTGTAGCAGAATGCAGGGGTCTAGAGATCAGTGCTAAAAATGTATTTTTAACTTAACACACAGCCTAAAAACGTAACGCTCATGGCGGGACGCTTTAAAAAAAAAAAAATTGTGAGAGACGACACAGGAGTCAAAGACGTCAGTCTGAATATGTAGGGCTGTAAAAACAAACTCACTCTCAGCATGTTAATTAGATCTAAACTATAAACCAAAATATGTGTGTGTGTTAGGAAGGCGCCCCCCACCGCCAGTTAGATTTTTTTATTAGGGATGTAACGATGCACCGCGAATCAGTTGAAAATCAATACAAATATGCTGTCATGATTCAAATCGGTTGAGATATTAAACGAATAGCGATACAGTTTACAGAAGTTTACATGAATGTATCGCTGAGGGGAACTGACTGTCTTTAGAAAA
>NW_015768958.1:0-728 GCF_001515625.1 Sinocyclocheilus rhinocerous
ATATATTTTGGGAATGCATTGGGTTCTTCAGAAAACTGTTATAATGCTTTACCACTGTGCTTTATAAGTCCTTTACCACACCAAGGGTTGCCAAGTCCCAGAAAAAAATTCAGAAAACAAAACAAAGAAGAACAAGTGAGTGAAAGATTGTGTTTGAATCAGTGCTGAAAACTGCTTATGGTCTAAATGTATAATATTATTCTAGGAATTTTTTTACAGCCATAACTAGTGGAAACATTGTGTGGATTGGTCTGACTGAGAGTGATAAAGAGGGGGTCTGGAAGTGGGTTGATGGCAGCGCACTGACCACTCGGTGAGCAGCTTGTTCTCAGTCACACTGTTTTGTAAGAAAAAAGTATAGATTATTTGAACCATAACTTTTATGCTATAACTTACAACGTAAACCTAGTCACTTGAGCCACATACATTGTATGACAAATAAACATGCGGTGTTGTAATGATGATCTGTTGTAGGTTCTGGAGATCCGGGGAGCCCAATAACGCATTTGGAGATGAACTGGGCTGATTATCCATGTAATTATACCTTTTGTATGGATTTGTGAGAGGGATTTAGAGGTTTAACAAAATGTGTTACATCAAATATGTACCTCCAAAGCAAAGCAGTAACCAAATAGATGTGTTGCAATGTGCTAGAAATGTTCTAGGTTCCATGGATATTCAAGATTCTTTAAAGGGGGCATAACACACACAGTTTCACCCAATCTCAT
>NW_015768959.1:0-728 GCF_001515625.1 Sinocyclocheilus rhinocerous
ACACACAAAGTTTGGTGTCAATATGTCAAAGCTTTGCAGGGATACAGCCTCAGACATAGTTTGGCATCATACCTCAAATTTTGTTGTGGCGCTATGCAAAAATGGTTTCGTCTATCAACACGAAATCCATAACTTTTTGTCAGCACAGTCTGACAATAATCTGACTCTATTTTTGTGAAAATCGGACCAACGGTCTAGGAGGGGTTCGAAAAAATAGGTTTTCAACATAAATTAAAATGGCAGACAGGAAATTTGGCTGACTATGTCAAAATTGGTATCTATGTTCTCAGCATGAACCAAAGAATATATTGAGACCAGTTTCATTACAATAGCGCAATATATTCAAACGTTATTAGCATTTTTGGAAATTTCATTATAACTTTTGACCACAAGTTGGCGCTTCCCCAAAATTTTTGAGTACTGTCAGGGCATGGTGCCGAAGACATAGTGAGTTTCATAACAATATGCCAATGCGTTCGTAAAATATAACATTTTACGTCAAAATTCTAAATTTCCCAACCCCCAAAATGGCTGACCTGGGAAAATTGGTATGGTTCGACTCGGCATGCCGCACCGAATCTAAAAAGATCTAAAAGATGGCCAAACCATTCTGAAGTTATAAGCAAAAATAGCCATTTTTCTTATCTCCTGATCACTAGGTGGCGCAGTGCTGAAATTGTGCTGGTAGCCTCAGGTCATGGTTGTTATAACACACACCAAGTTTGGTC
>NW_015768960.1:0-728 GCF_001515625.1 Sinocyclocheilus rhinocerous
AATCAAAAATAATGCTGTATATTAAATAGAATAAATTTAATATAAAACTTTACCTTGACAATGTCTTCTCCTGTGGCATCATATGGCAGACCTCTCATGTGAATGAAGTTGTGTGTTGTTGATATAGAGCTACTGTTTGCTGTCCACAAAAATACAGATGTTTAGGACTGCACACAGTATACAACATTTGTATTAATATTTAAAGCCTGGTTGTAAAGGGACACTGTAATAAACACCTGCTTTCATTGTGCGTGGCGTGTCCTCAGCTCCTGGTGTGAAAGATGACGTCTCATTTTGCCGCCTTCCATACTGGATTTGGATCTCACTTTTCCTGCTGGGGAAAATCTGAATATACCTGCATATGAGGACAAAACAGCCCTTTGTGAACACAGATCTGAAATGTTAAAGTACATCTTTGATTTGAAATCTTTTGGTATTGAACAGAGGCAAGGCACCCCAGGTGATGTAACTAAAATATAACTAATAGATACCACCATACTTCCCTAGTTGATTGACGTACATTAAGAATTGCAAACACGTTTTGTATTATAGGTTTCTGAAATGGTATGTTTAAATATGCAAATGATCCAATATCTAATTATTTATACAATGTTGAATGTATAAAATCAGGCAAATGATATATGAACAAACGCCTCAGTAAAAAGCTTCAGAATATAGAGTTGAGAACCTCTGCTTTAAAGATATGTAACGTAATTGAAATATATATA
>NW_015768961.1:0-728 GCF_001515625.1 Sinocyclocheilus rhinocerous
CTACCAGCACAGCGACTGTGACCACCAACCAGCCTCACATTTACATGAACTAAATGTTGAGCAGTAACAAATGAGAGAAAGATGAAGGGATGAGAGAGTGAGTTTAAAGAGAAACTAACGTTTTTCTATTTAAAGGCACATTCAGGTTTAAACTCAAGTGTCAAAATCATCTTCTCTATACCTTTCTTTTAAAATAAAAAAATAATTTATTATTTAAATAATTTCTATTTTTTACTCTTGTATATCTCTAGCTATTAAACATGGTATTGTGTAAGAGGTTAACATTTTTTGTCTTGTTTTGTCGTAAATTTTCTTGTGATCTCGACATGCAATAATATATTGTTTATGCTGCTGCATCATGAGTGAGCAATACAGTTTTACTTTGGTAAATGTTCATGGGACTCATTCAAACTAAAACATTTCTGTCAGAGATAAACAACTTTCACCACTTTTAAGAAATAAAAAGAACACAATACTCTGACCATTTGAGAAATTTTCTGAAATTATCATCTCTGATCTCATTCCTTATGTACTTACCAGCTGTGATGAATATTACAACTGAAGACAGTAAAATGAACGTCAGGCATCTCCTCATCATCCTCAGCATGATTAACTCAACATCTAGTTCAAGCTTCTCCGCACTGATGATACAGAAGTACAGGCATCCTCTCAGCCTCCTTAATGAGAGAAAGAGGCCCAACACCCTCCAATCACACTCGCTATTACCT